>NW_027103428.1:0-10220 GCF_902728285.1 Clytia hemisphaerica | reverse complement strand
GAGTGACAAGCAAGGGACAAGAAGAGACAAGAAGTTATCAAGTGTCGTAAAACTCGAAAAAAGTTTCTGAAAAAATATTTTTTGAAAAACTAGGTATAAATGAAAGCTAGCAAAATTGCTATCTGGAAAATTCAAACCTTGAATAAAGTCGAGCCGAAAATTTAGCGCATGTTTGATGACACGTTCGTCTACATGGCCTAGGCAACTTAAGCTAGATCCGGAACCTCTCAAAATTCGATGCGTATTTTTTAGAATTGCTTAAGGTTTTTGAAAAGTTACTAGTTTCCAGACTTGTCAAAAGTGTAAAAGTCCTAACCCAGCCAGCGTAGTTTCAACATTCGTATAACGTTATATGAACGTTAGTTAGAAGATGTTTCGCCCCAGTTGACACACAACGTAGTTTCAACATTCGTATAACGTTATATGAACGTTAGTTAGAAGATGTTTCGCCCCAGTTGACACACAACGTTGTTTCAACGTTCATCAAACGGTATATGGCCGTTGTGAACGTTAGATAAACGTTGAAACAACGTTGTATGCTAGCTGAAGCTTTTGACCCCTCTCGTCAAGAAAAAATATATATATTTGAGCGAAACAAAGAGTGAACACGTGAAAGAATTTTGAATAAAAAAAACAAAAAATATCAAAGAAAGCTTACCTCTTCCTTTCACAGCTTTGCAGTGTACGATATCGAGTCCAGATTCAATAACAATTTTTGTCAAGTGGCATTCGTAGAATTCAATAGCCATATCGGGCCAGTCAAACATTACCCAAAAGCTTACTCCGGCAATAGTTTGTTGTTCATCTCCTTTCTTCACTCCATAAAGAGCGGTCGCGCAAGAAAAAAAACCTACAATTTGAAGCTCATTTGAAAATCTATTTTCCAGTTTTTGCCTTGCCAGCCAAACTTCAGTCTTGGAACCAGTTGGGAGCATCACCCTGATTGCTGCCGCTTGGTAACATTTCGATACATGTTGTATTACGAAAGATTTTAGTGTTGTTTTAACAAATGCACACTTCAGTTCCTTCTTTGGATTTAAAACGTCTTCCTCTCTCTCTTCTCTCTCTTCATTTGAAGTAACTTGTTCCATCTTGTATCACAAGCAATTTTAGAACAAGTGTCAGTAAAGGAACAAATTTGCTCTTTTATGGTTATTATTATTATTATTATTTTTATTATTATTATCTTTGAGGGTTATTAAAGCCTCGTTCTCGCCATTTATAAGCATTCTGTCGGAAACTTTCATGTCTTTTACGATCGTTTTACCGGTTGAGATGATCTTGCGGTGAACATTCTTGTTGACTTTTTTGTACGTTGACGTGACGGCATTATTCAGGAGCACGTTGTGGTCTTCTTTCGACAGCTTATACAAATTAGACGTTTTGTCAGCAAATGTTAGCGTTGTATCAGTGTTTTTTATCTTTTTTATATCGTTCTTTAAAGTTCGTTGGAACTGGTTGTGGTATTGTCGGAACTTGATCGACTTCACCATGTCGAAAAGGTCGTTTTCGAACGGTATAAGGTCTTTGATTAAAGACGGACAATTCAATGTTTTTAAACCATATGTCTCTGGTATTGGTTCATCGTTTGGCTGTTCTAGGAAATGCGCTCGCCATCTCATTCGTTTGATCACCATTTCGACTTTTTCGATCAATTGGAGACGATAGCTGTGCTGCGATGGTGTCGGTATGTTTTTGTAGGAGTAATCGAACTGTAGTTTCTCCATAACTTCGTATGTTGAATTCAAGTAGAGTGCTCGACTTGCGGAGCGTTTTAATTTGAACAAGTTCACTTTAAAAGTTCACGACACCAAGGACTAAAATGACGTCAATTTTTGACGAAGACCCTGCAATGTTATTTTTTGTAAGAGCAACGGAACTCTAGTTTTTTAAAAAATTATTTTCAACTGAGGATTGTTTGTAAAAACATGAAACTGCCAGTATTGAAAAAATAATTTTCATTACTTTAACTACGATAGAACTTTTTTAAAGATCTTTTTATTTCAAATTGTTCCGCTCACTAATATCTTTCCAATGATACCAAATTTATAAAGATCTAAGAATTGCTTCAAATTATAGGTAAAAGAAAAAAGAGTGCACACTTATCGTGAATAGACTTTTTTTTTAGGTTCGATTTCGACCCATTACGTATTTCCTAGAACAAAAGTAATTCCGGGAATAAATTTATCCTAAATAGGATGTTGATACCTGGAAGTTTAGTTTTCCAAGAAGTTGGTATTAGGATTATCAAACAGTGTTTATCTTCGGTCCAAAAGTCTTTGGATTTTGTTTTTCATGAACGAGATTTCGGAAGTACACGCCTTTTTGTGAAAGGGGTGAGCCTTACTTGGGGGTAATTCACAATTTATAATTCAAAATTCCATAATGGTGATATTCTTAGCATATTCTTAATTTTTTTGGCCATTTTCATCATGGACTTTCTTATAAAGTGTATTCTTATAAAAAAGCGTGTATTCATGATATGCACCCTTGCAATGTCTTCACGCGTCGCATTGCTTAACATTACGTAATGTGTTCTTGCCGCCATGTTGGGTTGAATAAAAAATCCGCGGGAAAATATTTTTATTACATCAAAACAAACATTTCAGTTCATGCAGTTGGGTGGCCGAGTGGAAAATCCTTTAATATAAGTTTATTCTCTTTGATTTCTGTCAGATGTTAAATTTGTTTCTTGTGAACCTTCCATCTTTACTGAGCCCCCCCCCCCCAGCGGACCCTCAATTCACGCAATCATGCAATTTTTTTTCGAAATTCACGCATTCACGCTAATTTTCCTCGAGTTTCACGCAATAATCCGATTTTTCAGAAAATCGGGAAATTTTTGGGGAAAATCGGGGAAACATTGGAAAATCGGGAAGTAAGTAAAGTAAGTATATTCATCTGGTGGCTGTCGGCGGAGCCGGGAGTGAGGGAGTCTATCCCCTTTTCTATTTGCGCTAGACCTGGGAGATCGAATGCTGAGGTGGAGCGCCACACCTACTCTCAGCTCCCAGTAACTTACCGCCTAGATCAGATTACCCAATCTAAGCTACTCATCCGCTGAGTTGGCGGTGACCGGGGATCGAACCCACAACCCTTAGATTGTAAGGCAAATGCTCTACCGACTGAGCTACCCGGTCACGGATAAATCGGGAAAACTACCCATAATTGGTGGAAAAAAGGGAAAATTCACGCATTCACGCACAAAATAGCCCAGATTCACGCATTCACGCAATCAAAAAGTGGATTTTCACGTTCAAGCAAGTTTTTTCAATTCACGCCTTCACGCATTTTTTTTTCTTCCAATTTTCACGCATTCACGCAACGGAAAATGCCCATTCACGCATTCACGCAAACCGCTGGGGGCCCCTTTACTGTATTAAAAAGTTGACAACTTATGAACTAAGTCGTGCTTGTGTTACATACTTTTTTAGAACTTAAGGTTCGGGTCCCAAGAGAAGAAGATCTGATTATGTTTATCTTTTTACTTTGTCAGTGTCAAAGATGTCAATTTTGCCTATATTCACGATCCTCAATGTCTGATCTGTTCAGAGCTATACTGTAATAAAAAATGACAACCTATGAATTAAGTTGGACTTGGGATATAAGTCCGATATAAGAGTCCCAAGGAGATCTGATTATGTTTATCTTTTTATACCTTTGACTGTTTTCATACATGTCAACTTTTCTATTTTTCCACTTACTTACAGTAAAAGCTAAGTTTTTTCAAAAATGTTGTCTGGACATTTTTGGTATTTTTTTCTTCTGTCCTGTTTCATATTTTCCGACGGAAAGCACAAGTCAAAACGAAACTGATTGACAGGTGTCAAAACGAAACTGATTGACAGGTGTCACTTTGATAATATACGCGGGAAATATTTTATTTTTTAGCAATCTTAAATAAAATTCAAGTCTGATGTGATGGTAAAAAATTGTTCCATTCCCAACTGTAAGAAACGATTTTATCGAGTTCACAAAAGGAAGAAGACAGTTGGTGAAAAAACATTCACGATCAAAGAGAAAGGAGAGGAAATTCCATTCCATCGCTTCCCAGCCAATAAGGAACGAAGGGAGCTATGGGTAAGGGCTTGTATGAAAAACGGCTCTCTACCTGATAATCTAAACGCTGCCAGGATTTGTGGTAGACACTTTAAATCTGGGAAACAAGTTGACATATCTGGACATCCGAGCTATGTACCAACGATTTTTAACGACTATGATGATGAGGAAAATAACACAAACACTTCTTCTGTTGATCGATACAACAGACTTTTCCAGAGAAGACGCCAAAAGTTTCTTGAAAATCAAAACGCTATAAGCGACGAATCCACAATCAACACAAAAACGTCTGATAAAAGTGACTCTTCAGATATTGAACTTTCTGAGAACAATCTTTCCGAACACGAACTTTCCGAACACGAACTTTCCGAAAACGAATTTTCTGAAATTGCGGATTCAGAAACTTCTAACTCATCAAATGAAACTATAGACCATGAAAATGATTTGGAACCGTTACTAGAAGATCTATCATTAACAGAAAGCCAAGCAATACCAGCTAATCAGGTAACCAATCATTCAACTGCCTGTCAAACTGACGATTCGATCCAAATAGACTTTTCACTTGACTCGTCCATTTCATCCAGTGAAATTAAGAATCTTCAGGCAGAAGTTGACTATTATAAATGGGATTGGAATTTCTTTGACAGTGACTTCAAAATCAACTTCTACACTGGCCTTCCAAATGAAGCAACTCTTAGAGCTGTATATAATATCAATGCCCCATACATCGAATCGACCCTAACAACGAAGCTCTCCAAGTTTCAACAAATTATCATGACTCTGATGAGACTGAGGCTTGGTCTTTTAGAGCAAGACCTTGCCTACAGATTTAGAGTGCATCAATCTACAGTTAGTAGAATTTTTAAGCGCTGGATTGGGACTATGGCTAGGCGCATGAGTTTTTTGGTTCATTGGCCTGAACGAGAAGAGCTGTACAAAACTTTCTGTTCGTTCGTTCGTTCGTTTCTTAGGGTCACTGAAATCAATTTTCGATATTGGTAGACACTCAACTTCTTTGACAGCAGAATCTGGCAGTCAAAGACATTCTAGTGACGTGCAAGAGTTAGATGACATCCGCTCTCTATGATTTGTGGACATGTAAAGCCAAAATAGGATTGCTGCAATGTGTAAGCATGCTTCACCAAGTCCAGCCATGCAAGTACAATGGGCATAACAAACCTCGCCATCAGGATTCAAATACACCCATGCCCGAGGTGGGGGTCTTGCTAAACATACTTTGACCATGGCGTACCTTTGCCATGACCAAATGGTAGTTTCCATCTTTAAGATTCATTGGTTTGACGAGGACATTATTAACAAGTTTGGCAATTACATATTTATACCCATCAAGTCCTTTGTATGCCTTCAACTGCTGATGGCTATATGTGCTGGGGTGGTCAATTAGATATGCATATATATCAGCATAACTCAAATTTGGCCATTGCTCAAAATGGTCAGTCAACGGGTAGTATGTTTTTCCAATCACAAGTGGATCATGCACAAGCTGCATTGCAAGAAGCTTGCCATCATACCTGCTTTTTTGCTTCAGCTGGTAACTTATGATAATAGGATGAACGTTTGCTCCTGGAATCTTTGATTTCTCCATCCATTTATTATCCTGCTAACGTCTTACTTTCACTTTCCTACTTTCAATTTTAATGTTGTTTTTTTTAACTCGAGCTCGGTACCATTTTCCTGGTTTGTTTACTTTTGTTTCGGTTTCGTTTCCAAGTGTCGGCCTTAGTCTTCAAACCGATATTTTAATAAAAAAATAATTTCGCTCAAATGATACAGTTGGTGGCGCAATGACACTTCTATTCTCTCACTATACTAAAATTTGTAGACTCATCGTGAGTTCGAATCGCATAGGTGGCGTGATTTCGAGTGAAAGATTTTAGTATTTAGAAACAAAAAACCCTAAGATTTATCCAAAATTCCCATAAATGGTTATATTTTAAAAGAAAGGGAGGGTTTGGGAATACACGTTCAATCTGCCACCTGATTTCTTCCCGCGAATTTTTTATTCAACCCAACATGGCGGCAAGAACGCATTACGTAATGTTACGTTTTGGTAACTCGCTATGGATTCGATGTATCGGACACCCCCTACTGTCCGGGGCCTTAGAGTAAGATCCATAACCAACTGATGATTTAGACCAATAAAAATAAAAGCAAGTCCGAGAAAATTCATCAAGCCAAGATATTCAAAGCAAAGAAGCTCTCTTATAAAATGATTTTGTGGAAATCAAATAATGCTAAGTTTTGGGCATTGTTGAACGGTGAAAAAGAATGCGGTTATCATATTACTAAAAGCGTTTGAAGATTTTCATTCCGTATTATCGAATAAAANTTTTGTTTCGGTTTCGTTTCCAAGTGTCGGCCCTAGTCTTCAAACCGATATTTTAATAAAAAAATAATTTCCCTCAATATATTACAGTTGGTGGCGCAATGACATTTCTAATCTCTCACTTCACTGTAATTTGTGGACTCATCGTGAGTTCGAATCCCATAGGTGGATGGAAAGATCTATTTTAGTATTTAGAAACAAAAAACCCTGAGATTTTTCCAAAATTCCCATAAATGGTTATATTTTAAAAGAAAGGGAGGGTTTGGGAATACACGTTGAATCTGCCAACTGATTTTTCCCGCGGATTTTTTATTCAACCCAACATGGCGGCAAGGACGCATTACGTAATGTTACGCAATGCGACGCGTGAAGACATTGCAAGGGTGCATATCATGAATAGCGACTAGACGAAAAAAAAGGTGAATTTCCATTTTTAGTGCCCGCATATCATTGAAATTTTGTAAATTTTGCTTACGCGCATGCGTTTGCCAAAAGAGTCGCACTCCGCTCGCTAACGCTCGCTCCGTGCGTAATTAGGGTTTACGACATATAAATTTGTGAAAGAAAGAATTGATTTTAAACAACTTAGTCAGATACGTGTAAGTTATAATTGTTCCCTGGGTCTACAGATTTGATTGTGTATGTGCCATCTTTTGATGAAACTTGAGACCCGCTTTCATAAAAAGCTTTTATGTATGGCTAGTTTATGAGTTTACGACAAATGAATTTGTGGAATAAAGAATTGAATTTAAACAACTTAGTCAGATACGTGTAAGTTATAATTGTTCTCTGGGTCTACACTTTTGTTGTGTATGTGGCATCTTTTGATGAAACTTGAGACCCGCTTTCATAAAAAGCTTTTATGTATGGCTAGTTTATGAGTTTACGACAAATGAATTTGTGGAATAAAGAATTGAATTTAAACCGCTTAGTCAGATACGTGTAAGTTTTAATTGTTCTCTGGGTCTACACATTTGCTGTGTATGTGGCATCTTTAGATGAAACTTTAGACCCGCTTTCATAAAAAACTTTACGTATGGCTAGTTTATGAGTTTACGACAAATGAATTTGTGGAATAAAGAATTGATTTTAAACCACTTAGTCAGATACGTGTAAGTTATAATTGTTCTCTGGGTCTACACATTTGCTGTGTATGTGGCATCTTTAGATGAAACTTGAGACCCGCTTTCATAAAAAGCTTTTACGTATGGCTAGTTTATGAGTTTACGACAAATGAATATTTTGAAACTGTTAATTCAATAAATATTTTCATGTTTTATTGGTCTTCTTTTTTTGCAAATATATCTTATGACAAAACTTGAGAAATTTATATAGTAGGGGGAATTTTGTTCGATTTTTTGGAATCGCTCGAATGTTTTGTTAGAAGCACTTGTTATACATTTTTTGAAAGCTAAATTACAATGTTTCCAATTTTTTTTCGAGGGACACTTTGGTGTGATTTTCGGACAAATATGACGGTCTCAGGCAAAAATCATAGGGTTAAAATTAATGAAAATTTTAGCTCGAGAAAACGGAGACCTGTTGTATATTTTTGGAAAGCTCTCAAAAAATTAAGATTAGAGATATATTGCAAGTATAGGTGATTTCTGTACCTAACTCGAGATATTAACCCTTGAAAACCGTGTTTTTCAGCCAGAAACAGCTATTTTGTCCAGTTTTTGCGCTTTTTGAAGCTCAATATCTCGAGTTAGGTACTGTTTTATAGTATACAGTTTTTTGCACTGTCTGATGTTGAAAGACTTTGCTTTCTGAATGACTTATAATTTTTTTTACCCATTTTCAGCACTTCAATTGGATGGTACATTCACTTTGCTGGCTCGGAATTAGAGCTGTAATTCCTAAAAAGTAAGACTTTTTTAATTTTTGTCTTTTCACAATAAAATTTTTTATTCCTTTCGAGAATATTGCTGTCTTTCTTTCCAATGTTTAATTTGATGTCTATTTATTTTACTGTTTAAGTCTTTAAAGAAAGTTTTTATATGATTTGGATAGCCATTTATTTTCCAAGTAGATGGTAATCAAACTTATTAATTTTTTTTATAGGAGCTCCTTTGACGATGCTTAGGTGAATTGATCAGTCAATATGGAACTCAAAATGGATGAATGCGATACTGCCAATGGAATAACGAACTAACAAAATTGGTGGACTATCATCTTTTTCGAAATCTTGACGAACGCCAAAAATTCAGAAAGTTTTTCAAGCCACAACCAAAAGAAATCTTTTTTTTTAAATGACAATGAATTTTATCCAATTCGAAGAAGTCTTATTTTATTACCTTT
The DNA here is from genome assembly GCF_902728285.1 of Clytia hemisphaerica. Lineage (NCBI taxonomy): Eukaryota > Metazoa > Cnidaria > Hydrozoa > Leptothecata > Clytiidae > Clytia > Clytia hemisphaerica. The sequence continues at coordinate 1,513 of NW_027103428.1, read as the reverse complement.
CTGAAACTTAAGGATCGTTCACGGCTCAAAATTAAAACATTTTGAGAATAACGAGGCTAATCGCACGATGGGTTATTTTTTCTTATTTGGCACGCCCTCAAAGAGAGCAATTAATCGTTAATTGCATCCTGTAGAGAACAATTAATCGTTAATCACACTCTCCAATGCCGCGCCAATGTTTACAAAATTGATTTCAATGATTTTTCATACATTTTTTTTGCATCGAACGTTTTAATTGCATTCGAAATTTATTTTGTGAGAAAGAAAATCAATAAACAACAATAAAAGAAAGACAAAAAAAGAAGAGAAAAATATAAAACTCTCAGTGTAATTTCTGTGATTTACTTTCCTAACTGGGAAAAAGTAGTGACAGCCATTGTGCGATTAGCTCGTAATCACATAATAACTTGTACAATTCGAAAATTGCACTTGTAATTTTTTTGTTTCGAATTTTCCTCGTCCTTTCGGACTCGGAAAATTAATAACAAAAAAATCACTCGTGCAATTATATTCGAATTGCACTCGTTATCATGTGATTACATATACTTATTTATTTAATTTATTTAAAAGACAACTTATTTGAAAGAATATAGTCAATTTTATATATTTTAATTTATTTATTCGCAGTAATATATTTCCCATATCAATCTCTATCAACTAATCATTCTTAACATTTATGGAGATCATTTTTGTCCTGTGCTTAAAAGATAAAGTCTTGAAACTAACTTGTTAATTTTGTACTATTTGTAAATAAATAAACTCATTTGTACTATTAACTCCTATTTCTTTACACACTAATATGATTAAAACTAATACTATTAATATATTTTTAAAAACATTATTATTTTATTTAGATACTGTACAAATTTCTTTCCTTTGGAAATAATTATTTAAATTCTTTAAGCAAATAAATCGTAATTTGTCGATCTTTATGTAGCCTTGAAAATTTTTCGTTTCGCATCAATATTTATCGTTGATCAATATTAGCCAGAGAAAAAAATTTATTCCATTGTCCACCAGGCTAAATCGACCATACTGGAAATCGTCATACTAGCAAAAACTATTCTGTTGTTACCCTGGATAATCGTAGGATAAACGCGCCAGTGAACGTTGTAATAACTTGAGTATACGTTGTTTAGATGATTTATGCTGAGTTTAAAGAAAAGTACTGCTTAAATATGAAAACCACGTCTAAACTGACTTAAAGTACACGAGGTTAAGCCGGGTTCCCTTATTAATGTTATCTCAGTTTTCCGGTTATAACCGCGTGCTAGTAAACAACTACGTTAAACTTTGCTTAACGATAACTCGTTATAACCCCGATAGAAAGGGGTGGGCAGCTAACGGATAACTACGGATGAAGTTCGACCGATAATAGGAAAACTCAGGGGTTCGTATTCTATTGTTAAACGGACTTAGTTTAAACTTAGCTATCCGCCTATTAAAATCTACGTATACCAATGGTTATGCTAAGTTAATAGGATGCGGATACCTATCATTTTTTGCCGTGTCC
>NW_027103427.1:94898-126613 GCF_902728285.1 Clytia hemisphaerica | reverse complement strand
TAATACTGAGTTTCGTGTCCTTTCATGGCATAACCTTAAAAAGTTAATCATTTCCAAAATATTCCCTCCTTCTTTTGGAGTAAAGTGCATTTATAAACCACTGCCCTTTCCCAGAAGGGTTAATGTAGGCAAAATTGGTACGGTCCCATCGGTAAGGAACGAAATCGCTCAAAGATTTACAAAAACCAACTATCTGTCTGAAAGCGTCCCCTAAACAAAAAGTCAAAAATTATCCTCCCTCAAAATCCGCTATTTAAGACCAAAATTTGATTGCTTGTCACTCAATCTCTTAAAGAGGCCAGAGAAAAATTAACAAAATTGTTTTATTTTTTTTATTATTAACCAAATCAAATAAGAGCTTGTAAAAAACTCCATCTCGTCCCAATTTAACCCGGTTTGGGGGGGGGGGGTACTTAGGCAAATGGAGGGTACGGTATGTGCCCCCCTCAAGGGTACCTTTTTTGGATTTCCAAAGGGTCGCTAAGGGTCGGAAAAACCAGAAAATCAAATTTCAGTCCCACTAAGGGTCGGATGAATAGGAAAATTTCAACTTTTTTACCCCGGAAGGATTTGTCTCAATAAGGGTCGTAGAATTCACAAAACTTTCCTTTGTTTTCTCCTTTTTAGTCCCCCCCCCCGGTCAGCTTGCAACCCTAGTACCCCCCGGGTGAGAAATATTGCTAGATGTGCGAATTTTTTAACTCATTTACACCGAGACGGGGAAAAAGTTTCATTATCAAGTATTGACGAGTTTGGTTCTTGTTGTTTTTTCGATTTTGACCGGGTTGATCTAGCTAATTAAATTTTTGACAGGAAGTATAAAGCCATAGATATTTTTATCGGGTAGAGAATTTCATTCGAATTTGACGGGGTCACCCAAACGGAGTGCCCAACTCATTAGTTAAAGATTAGATTTCAGACTCAATTTTTATACAAAAATTTGCTGGAGAATTTTGGAGAAAAGTATCAATCAATAAATAGAATTCACTTTGAAGAAAATAATGATTGAAATATTTTCATTAGATGAAGGATTGCCAAGTTTACAGGTCAATTTAGTCCAATATTTTGTCAGAATCAGATCTAACACTAAAATGAGCCAATAAGACTTCATCAATGGATAAAAGAGCTCGTTAAAAATGCACGATATATGAGATCATTGCATGGTAACCTCGGAACCTTTTTAATCATAGGACGGTAGGACTAAAAACATGTATTTCTTTATATCTTCATGCTCTCCTCTTGAGAGGAGGATCAAGGGTAAGTGAAGCAATCCAAGGGGAAAGAGTGGCGCTGCTCCTCTACCTGCGACCTTCGAGTAGGCAACTATCTAAAAAAGTGCTTACGACTGCGGTCGTAGACAGTGACTTTTTATTCATTAACATTTTTTTATATTTGTGATTACCACTCATCGCTAAAATAAATGATTTTAAAGAAACTACAAAGAGCAGTAAACTTTAAATGCCTCAAACGATGTTTTATGTACGACGAGAGCATCTTTGGCTTTTCCTGTTTTTTATAGTGACCCCACTTAGACGCCTGTCTTTAACCCGCAGCTGTTAAATCTTCATTAAATTTTCTTAATTACCTGTAGAGAAAAAAAAAAGGTTCAAAACGCAAATTTACACCCATTTTATAGCTCCTGCCCTTAGCCCTAATTATTTTTTTGAAACTCAAAACTTTAAAATGCCATTAAAGCTTGTAGACTGGGAGTTAGGAAATCGTTTTGGTACCATTTGAAAGATCACTTCATACACTTTCGAAAAGCGTTCAGTTTACACCCCTTTAAATCATGTCTTGGGGAGCTGGAACTCAAGGGTCTTGGGATTTTTCAATATTTCAAGACGACACGATAACCCGTCTCTTAGGGTTGATCCAATGATAGAAACTCGAACTCTTACATTTTGCAGTGATTTCTGGTAACCCTTTGTCGCCCGGTATTCGGGGTATCATTTGAGTATCTTGTTTTTCAAAGTAGTATGAGTCACTGAAACAACTTTTGAAATCGTTTTTTCTTGTGGTGTTGTCAAATATTTTAGACAAGGGGTGTGTCAATATGATAGCCAAATAAACAAAACGATTTGTGTCAAATTTTGAAGTGGAACAATAAACTGTGATAATTCGGTGATAAAGCCAAGACCACAAAGCTGATTTTTGAAGATATATGACTAGTAACGCATCTTACATAGAGACAACTTTTCATAATGACTTTTATATAAGGAGAAATTTAAAGTTTAAAGGTATTATATAGTACTATCCATACTTGAAGGCAACAAAGTCATTTTTTACCCATGCAAGCTTTGTCAATGCTAGTTTGAATTACGGCTGTTGAATAAATTATTTTTGATGTTACAAGCAAGCCGTTTAATCATCCAAAAATTTTCTTGCCTGAGAAAGGTTGAAGATTCATCTCTAGCCCCTTCGGAGCTTTAAACTTAATGCCAATAACTCGAACTCTAACGAGACGTGCATCTAATTTGTTCAAATTACAAATTGATTCGAATTATAAAGAGTATTTTAGGAATGTTGCACATTAGCGGGAGCTGAGAATTAGTTCGGATTAATAAGAATTGTTCGAATTAGAGAAGTTCGAATCAGCGAGAAAGTCATCCTCGGAATTTCTTTTTCTCTCAGAACCTTTGGAAAAGATAACCAGACAGTTTCTGTATTACTAATCATACTATTTTTCAAACTTAGTGGGTCGCGAAAAAGAGGAAAGATATTTTAGGCCTACTACACGCTTTTTTTTTAATAAGAATACACTTTATAAGAATGTCCATGATGAAAATGGCCAAAAAATGAAGAATATGCTAAGAATATCACCATCATAGAATTTTGCTACTCAAGCTAAGAATGCCATTTTTAGACAATTTTTTAGTCAATTAGGATCCTAACCTAAGAATGCTGTAAGAATATTTTAGGATGATTTTCCCAAAAAAGTTAAGAATATACATGATGAAATGGATTTACACCATTCTTATAAAAAAAAAAGCGTGTACTGAAGAGATAAATCTTTTATTAATATTAATGAGTAATAATAATAATATAATAATAATAATATTAAAGATGCATTCATCAGAAGAGGATACAAAGCTGAAAACCTCCATAAACAGTTCGACAAAGTTAAGATTAAGAACCGGGAAGATCTCCTAAAATACAACAACACCAAGAATAAACAACAAATCGCCTTTATCACTACCTTTAACAAAAACTTACCACCTATCCGTACCTTACTGGAAAAGCACTGGGATATCCTATACATCAACGAACGGTTTCAAGATACCTTTCAACAAACACCAGTCATTGCGTATAGACGCAACAAAAACTTGAAAGATCTACTTGGACAAACATCCAACAACAAAGTCTCAAGAAAACAACAAAAACTGAAAGGAAAGTGCCAGCCTTGCATAACAAGGACAGGAAACCTTTGCTTTAAACAAATAATGTCAACCTCAACCTTCACCAGTCAACAAACCAAAAGGACGTACCAGATCTTCCACAACGTTAACTGCAAAAGCACTCGCATCATCTACCTCCTGGAATGCAACAAATGTCACATCCAATATATTGGAAAAAGCGAGACCCAATTCAATCAAAGACTCAATAACCATAGAAGTAATGCATACAGACCACGACAAGGGACAATCCCAGCGTGTAAACATTTTCACCAAACCAACCACGATTTCAACAGAGACGCAAAGTTCACCATCATCGAACAGATCAACGAGACAGATATAGAAAGAATGAAAAGGATAATACTACAGAGAGAAAACTTCTGGATCAAAGAACTGAGAACCCTCGCACCTCATGGGTTGAACCAAGAACTCAATCTTCTCCAACCGAGCGCCTAAGTCTGATTTACACGTTCATTTTAGACCAAATTCAACTTATCAGATGGCCCCATTTACACCAACCCATTTTCAAGCCGAAATCGCCTAAAATGACGTATTTGTCCAATTTGACGTCAAATAATTTTGTATAAAAACGCTTTTTTTTCTATAGAAATATTATTCCCTTGAGAACGGACCGAGTCCGAAACATGTCGGGAAAAATCAAAATATAATAGCCGCATTCTTTTTCACTGTCCAACATATTAATGAGTTTGCATTTACGTAAGTTTGCATTTAAGTACATAAGTTTGCATTTACATAAATTAAGGGCTCTGGCCATAGTCGGAAAATTGAGTTTAGTATTTATAACATTAAAGTTATGTTTTAGGTTCTTTACCACTATTAACAAAGAATTGCCTTTATAAATTGCTTTATAATAAAATCTCTTAGGAGTAATTAAGAATTTAATTGCAAAAATGACGTTATGAAATTTTTTTTTTCGCCAAAACTAAGCTCTTCAAAGTTGAAATGCTCTTCTTCTCAAAAGTCTTCATTTTCTTTTTCATCAAATTTTTTCATTTCGATTCTTAAATTTACAGACTCAGAGATAACTGGCCTAACAGAAAATGTATAACATGCCAAACTTTGTGTGCTATCATCAAGTAGAACTTTATATTTTGTAAGTGGCAAATATTAAAGATTCGATACGGTCAGAGTCCTTAAGTTGGTACGCACCTCCCTATTCTTCGAGCCTGCGCTTTGAGATAAGAAAAGACAAAAAAGTATGATTTTTGTCTCCGGAAAGATTTTAATAAGCAACCAGCCCCCTCACACTTAGTCAAAGGAAGTGCAATATATCTAATAGGAAAGGGAAAAAACTTTGTGCACATTTGCTGGTCAAAATTTCGAGTTGTTCCGATTTTTTTAGTTGTCCTCGTCCCCCGTCCTTATAGCACGTTTACTGTCGAGTCCTTTTCAGAAATCGAATATTTGACCTCTAGGAATTTCACTGAAAGTATGACTTTCAAAGGCTCTTTTGGCCTATCAATTTTGCTTCAAATACCTTCAAATTGTAGACCAATCGACGCAAAATTTTACGTAGATCCTAAAAAAATGTAACACGAGAATAGAAAAGCTTTCTGCATCTTACAAAATATTTTTTCACTAACCTCAGAAGAAGTTTTTTAATTTTTAGATTTTTTTTAATTCAGGATATTAGAGCTTCAAATAAGTATTCGTGAAAGTTGTCAAATACGTCAACAGCAGCTAAGCCACGAGTACCGTCATTTTGTTATATAAATATTTTTTCAATCTGCTTATATGATAAGTGGACAGTATATTTAGGTACTTCGACACTAATAGTCATGGGTTTGACATAAAGCTGAAATAGCCTTGTACCTTTACCATTCAATTTTCTCTAAAGTTCTTTGTGAAATAAGTTTGCTAATTTAAGAAGATGGTGCAGTTTCAGCCGAGGTTTCAGCGAGTAGGATTTAAATATTAGTTGAGACTTAGGTATAGATAAACTTTAATATCTAAACCTCAAAATGACTCTTCCTTACAGAAACAAATTAGCCGAATTTGAGCAAATTTGAGCAAAAATCGACCCTTACAGTGAATTTTCTTGAAATTATTTCTACATAAGACAAAAATTGATCAAAATTTCCAAAAATTTACAAAAAACACTTCATTTTTCTTATTTTTTGCACCCTTACAGTGCACTTTCTCTCATTTCAACCCTTACGGTTCACTTTGGGAAGCCTGAAAAAGGGTATATTATGTCTGTTAATGTCTTTAATACTCGTCTTCCAGTGCACATCTCGGATGTTTGATGCTGGCTAAGCCGCACATCTGAGTTTAATTGTTTGATACTGGCTAGGGGTTTTCCTTTTGTTTTTATACTTTCTCAATGTGCCTCCCGTTCAAAAGTAACAAAAACACACTCAATGTTTATAGCATTGTTGTTTCCAAGGCAAATATCTTTATCTGACCGGAACAACCTTAAATTGGTTTTTAATTTATCTCATCACGCGCCAAAATAGTTAATTTGTTTTTAGTTTGTTTGCAAATATGCAGTGCGGTTTTGGTTTGAGATTACTTTCCAAGTGACGTCAATTGGCTGTCTGTTTGCCCATAGTGACTATGGGAGGACAAATACTGGTCGTTAAAGAGTTTTACCAAGAGTTGGCTTATTTTTGATTTTTGATTCTGATCAGGTCAAATAAAGTCAAAATAAATTCACAAATTATTCAGCAGTGACAACAATGGCTACAGAAGGTACCTTATCGGCCCAAAAATAACGCCAATAAGGGCCGGTGTAAAAAGGGCCGAGAAGGTACTCAAAATTAATAGTGGATGATTATTTTATTGTTTTATTTTATTTCTTAATTGGAATAATTGCACATCCCTGTGTCACAGAACCGTTTGAACACCCGCCCCACTAGAAAATTTGGCCAAGATTCTGTCCCTCAGGAAGAAAAATAAACTCCAGTTTCAATCTCACAATGCTATGAGACTAGACTAGTAAACTAGTCGGTTATTACATATAACCTTATAATAAAACTGTCAATCAACTACTTCACCCCTTCGATTCTTTTTATTTGGAGCTTGATTTTTTGTATATGAGTCTGTTTTCAACGACTAGTTTACTAGTCTACTATGAGACCAGATGTGATGGAGTTTTTTATAAGATACTTTGTTTGAAGTAATGAAAATGACGCGTTCTTTAGAAAAAGTAACAAAATTGTTTTATTACTGGTCAACGATCAACCAAATCAAATGAGAGCTCGTAAAACGAAAGCAGCCAGCGAGGCGACCTTTTTTTTCCAATGTGCTCTGAGAGCATATTTCAGCTAGAAATTTTGATCTGTTCTAATCAGATCTTCGAAAATTAATCGGCTAGGAATGTCTAGAAATAATGATGTGTTCTGACGAGACAGGGGTATAATCAAGGTCATCTAACGTGTTCTTGTTACCTAGGTAACCCTAGAAAGCTTCAGAACACATCATTCGTAGAGAAAAACAAATATCTTACAAGTTTGTCTTGGCGAACTGTTTCTTCTAGATTTTAGAACACATCAAACCATAAAGCAGTGATAAGTTTAGGGAGACAAATAGTGCAATAAAGGTTTCCTAGAAATCAGAACACATCATTTGCATAAAAAATTGAAAGGTCATAACATTTGGTCTCCTAGAAGATAAGAACACATATTTCTAAAAAATCTCTTCGCCGGCTGTTTCTGGTAAAACCTCCATCTCGTCCCTATGAGACAGGGGTGTAATTGTTCTCCATAAAAAAAACATTCTGCAACCAACGTTGGCTGGAAGGACAGAATTCTATTCCCTTTCTTGTTTCGGCTAGATCTCATTGGTCGGATGCTATAAGTTTATATTACCACCAAGATTCTGATGCATATCACAGCTCATTCGCTGAGACAGTCGTTACTCGAGATCGAACTCCCAGCTGACACAACGTTGTTTTAACGTTCATCTAACGTTAAATGGACGTTGTGAACGTTAGATAAACGTTGAAACAGCGTTGTGTGCAAGCTGGCTTGTAACCTTAAATATATAGTTAGCATTTTAGCCCGAATTGTTTAGTATGTATTAAATAGATATCCTTGACTTCATTGGGTTTTTGTAAACCCTTGTGGTAAATAAGAAAATCCTGCAGTGTTTAAGAGCTGGTATTATCATAGTCATTATAAAAAAACCCGGTCTGGCAATGTATTGTTTTAGCTTTTTGTTCAATTTCTTTTGATACAAACAAAAGGCAAGTTGCAATTTGCATACTTTTTGATAACGTTACCAAAATCTCTTCTTGGGATTGGTCTATTTTCCAATCACATGATCACAAAGTTTGAGCTAAAAGTATTATCAACACTGTGGACAAAATCAATGCGGTTTCTCACTCTGGTTTTTCAGTGCATTGCTGCAGAAGGCTATTAATATCTGTATCGCTAGGAGGGAATCTTTTTCCTAGACTTATGTGGTTAAGGGTAAAAGCATTTAGTACTACATCTGGTTAAAAAAGTTTAAACTGAGATATTTTTAGACGTCTGTTTTAGACGTGATTTCCCGAAAACTAAACTGATAAAGTTAGACACACGAGCATATGGTAGATATCTAAAGAACAATAGCGATTTAGTTCCATATGCAAGGTATGCTAAAAATGTATCTTTCTGACGTATGAGCACAGTTAGTTTGCCGTTACATTTATCTTTTTGGAGAAAGTTTATTAGACATGAAAAGCTGGAGGAGGTTCTTTATGGAGTCTTTTTTTAAGAATTTTATCTTTTAATCAGATTTCAAGCTCTATTTTTAGCAAGACCTTGTTTATAGATAGTTTATCATTCTTGGAAATTCCACTGCAATTCTAAATTTTGTTCAAAATATTTTATAGCTCTTGCAAAAAAATTGAAAAAAGTAAATTCTATTCTTGTAAACTTAAATTTTAAATTTACTCTGAAATTCAATTTCAGATTATAAGTCTCACTAAAAATTTTAGGTCTGCAACCGCGATCGGATGCAACCCAAAGGCTCCTCTTTAGATAGCTATCTACGAAGGTAGGGGAGGGCGCAACTCTTTCTCCTTGAGCTGCATTGCTCTATTTACCCTTGATCCTTCTCTTTAATGTTTTAATTGATCAACGTCCATGAGCATCAAATAATAACTCTGCGTTAAATCCAAAGAGTTTGGTATGACCAGGTCGGGATTAAACCCATACCTTGCGCCGTAGCCGGATGCTCTACCACTGCACTACGGTCGCTATAAGTCTTACAAAAGATGTTCCTTTTGAAAATAGTATGGGGAAATTTGTTCGTTTTTTTGAGGTCGCTCGATTTTTTTAGTCTAAGCACTTGTTATACATTTTTGGAAAGCTAAGGGGTAGGGGAATCAAAATAACTTGGATGCTAATTTTTTTTTGGACACTTTGGTGTAATTTTCGGACAAATACGACGGTCTAAGGCAAAAATCATAGGGTTAAAAATTAATGAAAATCGAGCGATTTTACAAATTAAAAAATTAATGAAAATTTTAACCCTATGATTTTTGCCTGAGACCGTCGTATTTGTTCGATCCCAGGTAGTATAAGGAGCACGAATCCGTTAGTGAATGCCAGCAGCTTATTAGTTATCTAGAAATTCCCATTCATATATTATATTTCACGTCTATTTTTAGTGTCACGTTTCAGTTCTATTTCGCAGGAAAAAATCTGAATTTAGGTATTTGCTTATATAATATATTTGTTCATTTAGATTTTATCTGAATCAAAGAGCCTAGCTAAGTAGGGAACAGTTTTAGAATTAGAAGATAAAAAAAATCTTATCTTATCTCGAGGAGCAAATTGATTTTCATAAATTATTCTTGGAAAAGCTTCAAAATGTTTTAGCTCAAATTAAGCAGGGGTTTCCAAATAGCTTAACCGTCAAGTTTGATATTCACGACGTAATTTTTACTGAATTTCGAAGGTATTGTCTATTTTTTACGTTTTTGCCACAGACTTTTCCCAAAATTTCAAGAATTTATGACCCTTTGAGGGAGTCGATTTTTTATTTTCGTAATTCTAGAATTAACCAAAATTTTCAAATTTTGGTCCAAATTTCAAGAATTTATGAACCTTTGATAGTGTCAATTTTTGTTTTTTTGTAATTTTAGAACCCTTACAGAAACTGCCATTTGCCTAAGTGCCCCCCCCCCCGGAACCGATGTTGATGTCATTAGGAGAGTAGTACATACTGCTCTCTACAGCATCTCGTACAACGTCCTCCTCACTGATGCGAGGCCTTCGTTGATTGATCCAGCTGGCGTGTTTGATTAATCATTTCTCCAGCCACGTTTGATCATCACGTTTGAGACAGATCCAGTGGCTGGCTTGCTCTGTTGTTGCTTGTAAACACCCCTTCTCAAAGACCCACTGGGACCCCTTCCCACTGAAAAAATTGATCACAATAGCTAAGTAGCATAAATGGCTGTTGATAAATTGTCAAAAAAGTATAGTGTCCACATACTTTAGTATCCATTTAAAATTCAAAATTATTTGCAAAAAACAACCAAATCGTACTCAGTCTCTCAGTTGCTTTTGGCTTATTTTAGCTGTTTCAGTATTTAATAGAGCACACATATTTTTATAAGCAACCGAGTTGCTAAGTAAGTGTCCAGCCAATTAAGCAACAACTTGGGGACCGTGCACATTTTACTTCATTGAAATTTGTTGTAAAACTGAAAATACCACAAACTGCATGCCCGATGGAAAAACCGTTAAAGTGGGGAGGCTGAAGGCTTAAAATGAGATAAGATTTGCTAGGAATTTGAGAAAAAAATTTCATTTGCTGAAAGTTGGGAGGCTCAAGTCTCCCCAGTCTCCCCGCTTCCACCGGGCCGGAACATGCAAAGTTGATTGATAAAAATAATTACCCTACTGAGCCTACTGATTCAATGATACCAGGTACGGCGATGTGCTAAAAGATTCCCGGGGCTCGGGGGTACGCCACTGGTCAGGGTACCTTTTTCACCTCCATCAGTCCCAGGTAGGGTCACAAAAACACTACCAATATAGAAAAATCAGTCCCTCGTAGAATACGTTTTTGGGGGAATTCGGGAAAAAAGTGAGAAATATTGAGAACATTTTGGAATTTCAGTCCAATTCACTTTTCTCGCAAATTCTGGCAAAATATTCAAAAAAAACGAGTCCCACTTAGGGTCCATTTTTCGAACCTCAGCGGCGCACCCCGACGGTCGACAAGGGTAGTACCCCCTCCCCCCGGGAAATCACCCTTTTGACCTCCTTTAGTCTAGCTACAAGAAGCACAAAATTAAAATTCAGAAAAAATCTTATTGGTTTTTGTTCCATTCATACCCCCTGGAGAAGGGTTTGGTACTCCGACGTCAGACTGAAAGATTTCTCTGGTTGAAACAAAAAATCTATTTTTCAGACTCTATGATGAACCAGATTTAGTCTAGGCTTAGTACTATGCAAAAAAAATCCTGTTTATTTCAATTTCATTTTGTATTTTGTGTCAATATGGTATCAGGACTCTTCAAAAATATGCAGTAAAGGGGGAGTTTTGCAAAAAAAAACGAGAAAAACAAAAACAATTTATGACGCATGTAGATTGATTTGTGAAATATCAATCTCTAAATACAAAAAATACTTTTTGGATTACATTTTTTCTCATGCTGTTTTGTATTTACAGTATTTGAAAGAAATATAAACGAGGTCATCTCTCTATGGTTATATCATACACGTTTTTTTTATATAATAACAAACTCATAGGCTTTGATGGCTGAAATATTGAGAACAAATTAAGAACATTCTAAGGTTTTGCAGGCTCTAAAACACTCAGTTTCTTAAGAAAATAGACAAAAATACTCAAAAAATGGTGAAAATAAAAACATGTTAAGGATATTTTTAGGTTTAAAGCTCAAAAAGTTAAGAATGTCTCAAGACTTCGAAAATTTGACGTTCTTATAAGAAAAAAGTGTATTGTCTGAGTGTTTATGATTTTTGTATGTTATGCAATAAAATTAAATGATGCAACCAGTGGCGTTGTGGCAGGGGGGGCCGGGGGGGCCATGGCCCCCCCAGCGGAGCTTTTTTGAAGGGGCGCCGAAGAGCAAGGGGCGTCAAAAGAGATTTTTTTAAACGCCCCAATCTTAAAAATCATACTTTATGCGCCTTAATTTGCGCCCAAGGAACAATTTTACTGAGATAGTTTTAAAATACTTGCAATTGTTTTCGCTCGCTTCGCTCGCAATACAGTTAATTGGTAACTTCTTTGCAATATAGCTAATTTACAAGTTATTTTGTCTACAATAAAGGATTATGAAATGAAAATCTAACTGCACCCAAGACAAATTTGCTGACAACAATATTGAAATCATAAAACATCAATTTTTTGGCTCGCTTCGCTCGCATTACACATTCTTTCTTTAACTTTCTTTTCACTCTAGCAAGTGTCAAATTTGTCTATTCTTATTTAGTGATTTAGGGTATCTTAGCGGTCGATTTTCAAAATTTTCTAGACGGCCCCAACCATGGTGGGGCCTGTTTTTCCCTTTTCCATTCATCAAAGATATATCTACTCTTATCCACTAAATATTTCCTTCCTCATTATGCCAAGGCACTAGTAAAGTCTACTGGGGGCGCCATCTAGAAAAAAATGACTTTGGCCCCTCCAGAAAAATTTTCCCACAACGCCACTGGATGCAACCTTGGAAAGATCTTAGCTTTTATACACCCCTGTGTCACAGATCCGCTGGGACCCCTGCCCCACTGAAATTTGGCAAAAATTTCATCCCCGGTAGGAAAATACCCTGGAATTTCAGCTCCTCTGGGAAATTGACTTTGATTTCATTAAAAATTGCTCCAAAACCTTCCCCACTGGATTTGTCAACCTTAGAACAATAGAACTTTTATCCCCATTGTGCTTTCAATAAGAATTTTTATCCCCAGTCAGGAAAAAAGTTCCACCGGGGTTGTGAGACAGGGGTGTTTGTATTTGACGGTTACATTTAGGGTTAACGATTTCACTTGTCTTCAATTTTTCACCCATGCATAGTAGACAAACTCTAGAACTTGCTTTGAATGTAGGTTTTGCTTGTCTGGTAAAGATAGATAGATAGATAAACCTTCCCTTAGCACAGGGAATAGGCCCTATCCTAAGATAGAGATCACAGCGCTAGAAAAGGCTGGTAAAGACGACATTAAATGAAATGAAGTTATTCCCCAAAAATACCTGGTCAGATTAAAATTACAAACATCAATCACCTTTTTGCATGAGCTATTCTTATGGAAATATTATTTAACTATTATTATTTTCTACTATTTACAAATCTATGTTTGACCTGAAATGTCATCTGGGACGATTAACGATGCGAGAGTTGACATCGCTACTATCTCAAACCCGCAACAGGAGACAAGTGTGTTACCACTCGACAACCCTCTACAACCGCCTCGTCTATGATGATTTATTGATTTATTTTTAGTTTATAGCACTATAAACTAAAAATAAAAGTCTAGGCAGTTTTTAGTCTACACGATCCTATCGTCTACACAAGCTCACTAAAAAGAAATAATTTAGGAGGTGGGATGAATTTGAAAACAGTGGTTAGCCCAGCGCGGAGTAAGCAGTAGCGGAGATGTTAAAAGTGTTCCACACTCTACCGCCACTATTTTGTTCCGTAAACCACCGGGATGGCTTTCAGCACTGTGCATATTATATTCTTTTAACAGACGAGAGGATCGTCTATTTTCATTCTAATAACTACTGCAGGTAGTACCTAATACACCTTTTCGACCGTAGTCGCCCGGTCAGACGCGTGCCACTTTATTATTTAACTTACCACCCTAAACTCGATCCTATCCTTTTTTGACACTTTTTTCTATTGTCATTAGGCGCGAAAAAAAGGTTTTAGTGTGGTAAACGGACAAAAAAATGCCCGCGCGGCAATTGGCGGCTATGGTCGAAAAGGTGTATAGAATCCGTTACAGATTTTCCGTGAAACCAATCAAGTGTCACCCCTCTTCTATCATCTTTATTTATCATGACTTTGTATGGATGATTCATTTAACTCCCTTTATGACAAATACTTAAAAACTTAAGCACCGCAGTGCTAAATGTTTGAGTCATGTTAATGTACACGTTTTTTATAAGAACATCCAATATGTTAATAACTTTTTGAGTTTCAAGCCTAATAATGTTCTTAAGATGTTCTTATTTTCACCATATTGTGAGTATTTTTGTTCGTTTTCCTGAGAAATCGTTTGTTTTAAAGTCTGCAAAGCCTAAAAATGTTCTTAACATTTCGGCTATTGAAGCCTTATGTCATTATATGGTTTGTTCTTATAAAAAAATTTATAGCTTACTTGCTATTATATCTTACAATTACATTTTTAATCCTTTGCTTTTACTGGCAAAGCTCCAATTGTAAAATATTTTTTAAAGGGATCCGATGCACCGGAATCCCTGGAAGTCTAAAATTTTCTCATGTTCGATAGCTGAGCATTCGAGTTGAGCAGAGAGACTAGAATAGTTTTTCAAAAACACAGCTACGCGTACTATAACCTGGTTTACACTACGGTCGAAAAAGCAAAACAGTTAATGCCTATGGCCAAGATATACTTAGACATTTTTTATAAGAACATCCAAAACTTTTGAAGGCTTCGAATGTTCTTAAACTAAGTTTTTAGCCTAAAAATGTCCTTAACGTGTTCTTATTTTCACAATTTTGTCCATTTTATGAAGAAATCGGGTGGAGTCCCAGAAGCCTTAAAACGTTCTTAATATTTTGGCCATAGATCGAAACTTTGTGTTCTTATATAGTTTGCTCTGATATAAAAATCGTGTATTCTGGTCCGTAAATCATTTGGGAACTTTGAAAAGGTTCTGTAAAAATCTTAGAACAAGTCAAACTGATTTAGAAGACCTCAGTTGGAGGGTTTAAATTGATCAACAAATTGTTTTTTTATTTTCTCGGTGAATTCCGGCATTGAAATTTATTTATAACTTTATAAAGATTTTTTTCTAAATTTGTACAAATAAATAAAAATAAAGATTATCTTGACAATAGTATGTACATCATAAATAAATAATAAGAAAAGGTTAAAAATAATTTTCTTTCCATAAAAATTCACAAAACCACTTTTTTTATAAATCCTGTAGGCGATATGTAAAAATAAATATTTCTTGAAAAAGTATTCCTGTCTCCTTAAAAAGTCATTTACAATTTTTCTTCTCCTTCTAACTTCCTTTCATTTTTCTTCTTTTAAATCAAAAACCAAGAACGCCATGGTAGTTTGTCTGCATTTTTTCCACTGATATTTTCAAATGTTTATAGATCAGTGGAATTCTTTTTCATCAAACGCCGTTGAGCGTACGACAAAAAGACTCGACCGCACAAGCGATCGACAACTCCTTGAATTTCTTCCACAGATTGCGTTTGTCTTGAGGCCATAACTAAACGTGCGATCAATTTCCGTTTGGATGCTTGAAGAATATTATGGTGTATTTTCTTTAATGTTTCCTTGAGGTCCGAATAATATTCAGCTTTCCGGATCAAGTTGAAATCTGTTCCGCTTAATGCTTGTAAGAGCTGCTTCATGATTGGTTGATATTTGGTCAGTAGTTTTCCTCCTTTCTGGTTATTAAGGACATTGACAATGTCGGATAAAATAACGACGACGCCGTCAACACGTGATTTATCGACGTTTGATGACATTAATCCAAAGCTTTCCATCTTGATTTGTCTTGTATAACTTTCTCATAAAATTTATTGTATTTTTGTAAAAACTGTTATTTTCTGCTAGCTCCTGAGTGTTTTAAGAAGTGTGTTTCAAGTTTGAATTTCTAGTTGCTAATGCTCTTTCCAAACTTTTTTCTCCCCTTTTATAACCGCGACATAGATCTACGGGAAAACCCCCTTTTAACATAACAAAAGAGAAGTAGAAAATAAATTACCTCTAGTCTATTGGCATAGTAACCTTGTACGCTGACGTCAGATATTTTCCTCTTTTCTCTGGAAACCCGCACGGCAAAGAGAGGCTCGCGCGATGGATTAAGCGAAGGTTAGCTTTTTAGTTACATCTTATTCTAGGAACTGAATGGTGTAATTTTTGTCACGTCCCAGCTGGTACACAACGTTGTTTCAACGTTTATCTAACATTTGCAACGTCCATGTGACGTTAGATGGACGTTGAAACAACATTATGTGCTAGCTGGGGTAGAATCAACACCAGATTAATTTTAGTAATGTTTTCTACAAGCACAGATGGGGTATATTTCCATGTACTTTTAAGTGACCAAATATTTCATCAACTCAAAGAAAATCCCTTCCTTTTCAACTCTAACCATAAAACAAGTAAATCCCTTAACAGGAATAAGTATGGAAAGAAAACATATATAAAGAGGAGTGGGATGGAAGTCGAAAATAATTTTTTTTTTTTGCGTTTGACTTTTTTTTTTTGCTCTGTTTTTCATTCTGTTTTTAGACTTTCAATTATTGTAGAAATTATTATTTAACCTATAACCTTTTTGGACTCCATGATACTTTACAGCTCGAAGTTAACACATTCAAAATAACAGAAATAAACAAGAAAAAGTACGAGCGAAAGTGAAAAATAATTTTTTCCGTTTGACTCTTCTCTGTTTTTCATTCTGTTTTTAGACTTTCAATTAGGCGAGACCAATTTGATTGGTTGTTTTACGGGTCCGACCGACCCTGAGATTCCAAAAATCGAAATAAAAATAGAATTGATTTTGGAAGTACAATTTTATTTCAATTGCTTTACAGAATGCCAAATTTTCAAAATTCTAGTATTTTTCCAAGGTTTTAAGAATTTAATATTCAATCTTTCATTTTTCCATAAATTAGAGCTTCCTGTGTCTTTTTATTTTCTATTATGCATTTTTGTCAAGATGTAGTAGTTTTTGCTGCCTTTTTAGGAGATTTTATAGATGAAATTCTACTTTTATCTTATTTTTTTCGCCGACCAACCGACCCTGCTTTTTTGATAGCTTGGCCCATAAAACAAAACAAATTAAATTGGCCTTGCCTTATTGAAATATTATCTAGCCTATAACTTTAACTTTTTGCTTAGACTTCATGATACTTTCGAGCTCGAGATTAACTCATTCCAAATAAGGAGTTGGGCGGTGTAATTGAAAAAGGATTAGGGTTTACCTCTTTCTCTCGATAGTAGTAGTAGTAGGGTCCTTATCTACAAATTTTGGCCAAACATTAGAAAAAGAATTAGTCATTATCAGTTGCCGGAAATCACGACCCTTTAAAAATCGAATTTTCAATATTGTTTTACCTTCCCGAAAAGAGAGTACAATTTTTAATAATTTTCGATTTGTGAAAAGCTTATGTGGAAAGGTACTCCCCCCCTAATTTTTAGCAAGGGTTTTGTTTGGTGGATCAAACTAAACAAAACTTTTCTTATTAAACAGCCCCTTCTCACAGACCAGGTTGAACCTCCTTCTATTGGAATAATTGGTCAAAATCCCCACCGTTGAAAGTTTTACTCCAATTTTTGTCCCCGCTGAAAATAATCAATTAAACAAATCCTTACTGCATAGACTATTATGCTAATCTTTACATCCATTTGAATTAAAAACAAGAAGCCGGAGCGGTGTGAAGGTCCAGCTGACGTGGCAATAACCGAATGTCGTTCGTACTGGGTTCCTTAAGTGACGCAAAAATATTTCCTTCCCATCCACCACTCCGAGCTTCTATTCTTTGACACTTTTTTTGTATTGCTAAGTTTTGAAAGTTTTTGATTTATTTCCCGAAATTTCGAAGCTTTTGCCGCTGATGGGATTCGAACCCACTAATACAAAGCACCTATGAATACAACGCCAGCTCCTTAACCACTCGGCCATCGGGTCACAACTGTTTTTTTATAAACATGGTATTTACTCCAAACTCTACCCGGGGGCTAAAACCCTAACCAGGGGTTAACTCCCATCCCCAACCCTAGCCCTAACCCTAATATAACTGACCCTACCTGAAACAACCCTTTAATCTAACCGGGAAATTTGACTCTACTACCAATTCAATCCAAAACATAGGTCAAACATCGCGCGGGTAGGCGGGACAAAAATTCTAGATCGGCGGTTGGTTTAGCCTGGACTTTATTGCGCGCACAGGCCCCGACAAAGACAAAATCTTTTCGATCAGTTGCTTTTTAAAGGTCCATTCTGCTACGCGCTGGACCAACAATGGAATTCAAATTCCTAGCCATTAAAAACATGGGAGTATCATTCCCCGAACCCATTGGGTTCAGTCTATTAATTTTACCCCCACTGGCTGAAAAACCCTGCCGGTCCTGTGACCCGGGGGGTACTCGGGTTGCGAGCTGACGGGGGGGGGGCCAACTTTCCCTTACCGGGACTAAAAAGAAAAAAAAACAAAGGAAAATTTTCGGATTCTTCCGACCCTTAGCGGGACTTTGGAAATCCAAAAAAGGTACACAGGACGGCACAGCAAATTTTTTTTCCGTAGACGGGCGGAAATATCTTTAATGGTCGGAAATATCATAGCGCAATGGTCGGAAATATCATTTGATGGTCGGAAATATCCAAAACTCTAAAAATTTGAAAATTTAATGGTCGGAAATATCCCGCGCTTTTAAAAATGCTTCATCAGCAAAAAAAATCTAAACAAAAATGGTAGCAAAGGTGGTGTTGTGTGGCCAACATGTTGTGTGTGCCAGACAAGCTTTTTAGAGAGAGAAAGTGGTATTGACCTTTTTATTCTAACACGACTCTTCGTTCTTTCTTGTCTTTTTTATATCCTTTCCTCCTCTGGCCCCCACTGTAAGCGTCATTTTTTGGCCAAATTGTCTCTGCATGCACTGCCAGCTGGATGCACTGTAAAGGTTCGATTTTGGAAGCCAAATTTTCCGCCGAACAGTCGTTTTTAGATCGAGTGCACCACCCCCCCCCCCCCCCCCCCCGGGGTAAGGTCTAGAATGGGAGGGTGTCCGGGTAGGGCTAGCTTAAGTGGGGGCTAGAGGAGGAAAGGATATAAAAAATACAAGAAATAAACAAGAGTCGTGTTTGAATAAAAAGGTCAATACCACTTTCTCTCCCTAAAAAGCTGTCTACGTCTTGTGTAAAATAATGTATAAAAACAGTTCACAGATAGTGTCCAAAAAACTTAAAATAAAAAACTACTCTTGTCTGGCACACATAACAAGTTGGCCACACCACACCACCTTTGCTACCATTTTTGTTTACATTTTTTTTGCTGATAAAGCATTTTTAAAAGCGCGGGATATTTCTGACCATTAAATTTTCAAATTTTTAGAGTTTTGGATATTTCCGACCATCAAATGATATTTCCGACCATCAAAAGATATTTCCGACCATCAAAAGATATTTCCGACCATCAAATGATATTTCCGACCATTACGCTATGATATTTCCGACCATTAAATTTTCAAATTTTCAGAGTTTGGGATATTTCCGACCATCAAAAGATATTTCCGACCATCAAATGATATTTCCGACCATTGCGCTATGATATTTCCGACCATTAAAGATATTTCCGCCCGTCTACGGAAAAAAAATTTGCGACGGCACATACCTCCCCCCCCCCCCCCGGTCCTGTGATAAGGGGGTTTCATTACACACATGTCACAGTTTCCATCGAGAGACGGAGTTCCACCGAGGCTTTGAGGCAGGGGTGTAATCTTCAATGCACAAAAATAATTTTTCACAAAAACTTGGAGAATGTGTCACATTGTTTCTTTTGCAGCTTGTCTTATATAATGCTGAGGCGTTCGAAAGATAACCCACTCTTGCATGCATTAACAAGAATAATCTTTTTCAGAAAAAACTTGAAAGAGCTATATGCCTTGATATTTGCAAATATGTTTTTTTGCCAAGATAAATGTTAAAATGCCATCTGGTGAGATTTTCTAAACCTTTTCATAATACTTTCATACCTTTTTTGGGAATCTTTTTGCTGCAAATTACTGTTGGTGGTTAAAATATTCAATTTATTTATGACCCTTACTTTCCATTTCTGTTTTGCTGTTTGGGTGTGTCACAAACCAATATTTCACTCACAACATGCCTCGCTTGAAAATCACCACTAAATTAGAAATCATGGTACTGACCCACTGAACTTAAAGCCCCAAGCAACTAGAGCCGAAACTCTTTGATGGGAGATGAAGCTACTTATTTTTTATCTAAAACGCAAAAAAAAAATCCATCGCCAGGATTTCGAGAATTATGCTTTTTGAAAGAAAAGAAAGCTCTAGATCCAATTCGTCATTCTAAAAGCGGCAAAAATCTTCGGCTTCAATTTTTCTGGGATGAGTTGGAGTTTTTACAAGATACTTCACTAATTGGTCATTTAAAGTGATAGAGATGACGCGTTTTTTAGAAAAAATAATAAGATTCTTTTATTACATCTTAACGACCAACCAAATCATATAAGAGCTTGTAAAAACTCCAGCTTGTCCCATTTTTCTTGGCTTAGAAAGGTTTGAGTTTCTTCTCCGGCCCTTTGGGTCTCAAACCTAATGTGCGGAGCTGGATCTTTCAAAGTCCTTTCGGTGTCATTTAGTAAGTTGTAGGCGTTCATGAAAGGAAGAAGGGCGTTAACACATTAAAATTAAACGCTTGCTAATACAATAGGTCGCGCGTTGGTTAAAAGACTGAAAGGTGTTAAGTCTAGTTCGTTGTCTTTTTGTAACTTTTGTAGACGGTAAGTTTATGTAAGATTTATTTATGGATGTCTGAAAGTTTCGGAAGACATTATTAATGACTTTCCAAAGGTGGTGAAGACTTTTTACTTCTACGATTTTTTCCCCATCATAATCTGATAAAGGAAAACCCTCTTTAGGCAGTGAAAGCTTTCAAAGGCGTTCTTGTACCCTGAGTATCAGCATGAAGGTAATGAAGATAGATGGAGAGTCAATGCCTTTTGTTCTATTCTGATTTATCATCGGAAGAAAACAGCTGTTTGGTTGCTTTGGGAATAAGATGATTAATTTTGGGTATACTCGTGGGAATATTTAAGATGAATGAAAAGACATTGTCATGAAAAATTGAAACAAACTTCACATAATAAGCACAATACTCTAAACTTCTAGGGGAAGCTGCCCATAAGGCCACCGATAGATTTAAAAAAGAATTACGTGTTACGATTAGGAACGTTGTATCGATCATTTTGTCAGAGTATGAAAACCGCTGCTCACTTAGACGTGAAGATTTTAAGATAAGAAACTTTCAATGATAATGTGATGCGACTCTTGTCGTTTGCAAAATGCCAGCCCAATTGGTCGATTGGTCGGCACAGCGTCGATATACGATTTCGACCTGTGCTTTTCACGGTAGCATTCTTGCTGAACTACAATCAAGGTCGTAATATTTGAGAAAAAAGGGAAATCCACCGGGAAGTTTTGAAAACACAATCGATTTTTGCTCTAAAGTATGTTCGAAAGGTAGAGTTTTAACTCTGAGTTTTACGCTAGACTTAATTAAGTCTTAGGATCTGTGGATCCAAAAGTTAAAAAATAGTCCAATAAGGCTCAGAATATAAACTGGAAGTCTGCCAGCCCTTCCCAAATTGAAATATTCGATTAAATTAAAGAGATAGCCCAAAATGGACTTTCTCCCCGGGACTTTAAATCTTGAAAAACGTTAAAAATAACCGGAATTCTCATTATATTTCAACCTTGATTGTAGAATGCTTACATAAAAGAATACTAGAAATACTGGAATTTCACCAAAGATAATCTAGGTGATCTGCAGATTACCTTTTTCGTGAAATTCCAGTATTTCCAGTATTCTTTTATGCGAGCGTCTTAGTTCAGCCCCTCCACTATTGATTGCAGTTTAAAATCATATCCATAATGTGATCTTGTTGTTTTGTTTGACAGATTATTTATTTTCATTATATGCCATGCGAAGCAGCACCGTTATACTGATTGTATAAAGGCTCTGCCGCGCATGGCAACGCGAATTTTGCCATGATATGTATTCACAGATGCTTGTGATTAGGACAGTTTTTGGAAGAATTGTAGAGTTATTTTAAGGAGGTCACCTTGGAAGATAGACTTGTAGATTAGTAGAGTTGTAGAAATCTTGTTGTTTTGTTTTATGACAGATATTGATTGGAAATCCGCGAAACTCATTGGCTACCTTCACCAACCGTTTTTTTTGGGAGGGGGGACAATTAAAACGGGTGTAAGCAAATTCAAACTGGGCATTAGTACCATACACGTTTTTTTATAAGAACATCTAAGAATTTTGAAGCCTTCGGATGTTCGTAACTTTTTGAGTTTTAAGGCTAAAAATGTTCCTAACATGTTCTTATTTTCGTCACTTTTTGAGCACTTTTATACATTTTCCTAAGAAACTGGGTGTTTTTGAGTCCGCGAAACCTTAAAATGTTCTCAGCTTGTACTTAACATTTTGGCCATGGAAGCCTTATGTTCTTATAGTTTGTTCTTATAAAAAGCGTGCACGGACTCACACTGAGAAGTTTTTGATATGAATCTCCAATTTTAAAGTAAAAGAATACGTGCTTTCATTTTGCCGTTAGCGTTCCAGAGAGAATATCACGCAGCATTTGGATTACTTTAGCTGAATCGTGCTGGAGACTTGTAAAAGAAAACGATTCAAAGATGATAAAATCTACTTGCGTAAATGTATCCTTGATAAGGGTTATAGTGTTGGAAGTGAGTTTATAAAAGAGTTGATGGCTAGTCATGCATTTATGTAATCTAATAAAACAAATTATCCTTATATAGCCAGCACGACATACTGACTCTAGAGATATGCGTTGAATAGGAAGACATAACAGAGCTCTTTTAGTAGTCAGCAGGATCTGCTTTTTTCTAGGATCAATTCACTTTTTCGACTGTATTTAATTAGTCTCCTAAACTCGATCCAAACCTTTTTCTATTGTCTATAGGTGTGAAAAAGACAAGGATGGTTTTAGGGTGGTAAAACGTACAAAAGAATGCCCGTGCAGCAAATGAAAGCTACTTTCCGATGGTCACATTCACTTCTTTCGGATTTGACTTTTGAAAAACATCAATTTTTTCCCTTACAGTTTTGCCTGTAACCTTAGATTTTTAGTCATAAAAACTTTTGCCGGGCCTAATTCGCGGGCCCCCTCTCAAAAAAGTCTTAAAAACCATCCTACATTCGAACTAACTACATGCAGTTGCGCAGTTGCGTTGCATAAAATATGTCACGGATCCTAAGGATTGGCCCCCTCCTAACGGTAGAAAAGTTGTATTCAAAATAGGTACTGTGTTAACTGTACATCCCAAAACTCGAACCCAGTCCCTTTTGTTCGCTTTTCTTATATTCTGATCATGTTCACGAGTTTGTATCACGTCCATCAGTAAGATAAAAAATGGAAAGTGAAGCCATTTATTTCCCATCCAGAACGAATCCAGAACGCCCTCACCACCCTTCGAGGGTGCGCCCGCGCATGGTTTTAACACAAACACCGGATTGAAAATAATATCTATGGCTAGATTTCAAAAAATGCAGTCCTCAAAAACAAAGGAACCGCTACAATCCGTCGCCATGATTGCGGCGAGTTCTAGGCACATTTTGGATGGGAAAAAGGTGGCTTCACGTTTTCTTGCCTGGGAAAGGTTAGAGATTCTACTCTAGCTCCTTCGGGCTTTAAACTCAATAGTACCATAAGTTCATGGTCATTGTACATATGACAAAATTGATTTCGTCATTTTGCAAAAATGGGATTAGAATCTCTTTTGGTTATTTTTAGACTTCGGAGTATTTAAGAAACTTCCTTGGTAAAAGAGTTTTTTCTTATAAATTTTCCATTTCACTACACGCTTTTTTTTTATAAGAACACACTTTATAAGAATGTCCATGATGAAGATGGCCAAAAAATTAAGAATAATGCTAAGAATATCACCATCATGGAATTTGGCTACTGAAGCTAAGAATACCATTTTTTGAGCATTTTCAATTATAAATTGCCAATTACCCTTACAGTATGTGGCCCCCAAAACGGCGATCAAATTTGAAATTTCTCTCAAATCTAGAGGAAAAGAGATGTTACAAAAGTTTTTGCTGCGTGAAAACCTTTAACATCTCTACTTTATTTCCTGGAAGTTCTTTTTCAAAATTTTCAATTTCAACAATATTTTTCAATCGCTTAAAGATAGGTAGCTTTTTTCTAATGGCCCCCAAAACGGAGGTTTGAAATTTTAGCGATTTCTCGAGATATCTTTAAGATATGAATACAAAATTTTGACCATAGTTTTGAAATATGATTTAGAGGGTTTTGGGCATAAATTTATTTGATAAAATTTTTACAGTATACCCCTGGTTGTCAAAATGCAGGTTTGGGGCCCCCAAAACGGTGGTGTAGTTAAAATCAAATTATTAAGCCCAGTGGTAATAGGGGAAAAACTATGAACATATTTGGGTTTTCCCTTAAATTTACGACCCGATGGATGTAAAATTTATGATTTTTATGAAATATTTCAAGATTTTCGATATTGCAAAGTCCAAACTGAAAATTTAGAAATTTTCAAAATGACAATTTTGATTTAACAACGTCTTAATCAAGTTTTGAAAACAAATCTCTTTTGAAAATAGTTCCATTCATGTATGGAATAAGCTGTGAAAATTTTAGAAAAAAAGCTTAACTGAAACTGAAAATATTAAGCTTTAAAGATATTTTTCTCCTATATTTTGCAAAAAAATGACAGAATTTGCCGTTTTTGCTGATTCAGCGAAAAATTTTATATATAATGTTAATTTTTTGTTATAAACTATTAACTCAAGGTGATAGGAATAGAATTCCAAGATTTTTTGCTTTTTCTCATATTTAGAATTTTCGGTTTTGTCAATGCTGATTCTAGGGCTCCAAAATACTGGTTGACCTTCAAGATGCTATATCTTTTACCCAGCCTCTAAAGTCACAGATGTATTTGCATTTTCTGAACGGCATTAGGTGTAGAAAGTTTCCTATACCCCGTTTTCATAACTTATTTTCAATATCCAAGGAGCTAGAGTGAGTTATATGCAATTTTTATCTAATTTTGGTGTTAAAATATTTCCTTTAGACGCAAATATGTTATTTTGAATCTGTCTCAAACAATCAATAACATGCTCATTTTTTAGTATAACCATCATTCTTTCAAAATAAACAAAAATCGTTTAATTCTGATAAATCTACAAGTCAGAATCTTCATTTTAATGAAAACCTCCGTTTTGGGGGCCGTCTCCGTTTTGGGGGCCATATACTGTAAGTAAGGCTCACTCCTTTCACACAAATGCCATTTTATGCTTGAGATGTATGTAATGTACTAAATGTTATATCTAGTCTGAATTAGGATCCTTAACCTAAGAATGCTGTAAGAATATTTTAAGATGATTTTCCAAAAAAAGTTAGGAATATCAATGATGAAATGGATTTATACCATTCTTATAAAAAAGGAAGTGTGTATTATTACATTTAATGATGTTCTGATTTCGTCATCCTCATATATCTAAGAATTTCCCCTTTTAAAGATTTGATCACAAGTTGCGATTGATGAAGCAATCTCGATGGTGTAATAATAAACTATTTCTTAAAACTAAAACATCAGGCAACTCGATTTTTTTATCTTAGATATTATCTTTTGAGATTTTGAACAATTCACCTCTGTGTCACAGACACGCTAGGAAATTTGCCCGTGGGCACTGACCTTGACAGCCGACGGGGACGTGCCGCTGGAGTTCCAAAAGTTGACCATGTTCAGATATGAATTTTTGGTAAAATGATGACCCTGTCAGAACGAAAATCTGAAACTTTTTCTAATTTCCACCCTGACAAGTGACAAAAATGACTAAAAGTAAACGAAAATCTGAAAAATTGTCCAAATAACCAAAAGTGGACCCTGTCAGATACACATCTTGGAAATTAGTAGATTAGGATCCTGTCAGATATCTTCAGAGCCTAAAAAAGGGAACTTGACCAGCGGCACGTCTCGTACCCAATTTTGCCTAAGTCTCTCCCTCCCTGGAAATTCGGCCAAAATGCGTATCCCCATCGGGAAAAATACCCTACAATTTCAGCTCCACTGGGAAATTACTTTGATTTCATCCCCATCGATAACTCAATATAAAAAGATTGCACTCCAAAAACATCCACGCCGGATTGTTCGCCTCAGGAACAATAGAATTTCTATCCACATTGGGATTTCGATAGAAAATGTTATCTTCGCTTTAGGGAAAACTTTCACTGGGGTTGTGAGACAGGGTGTAATGATAATCTGCTTCTAATGCTGCTAAATCGCAATGATTAGCAAACTAAAAACCGAAAAATGGAAAAACCCTGGAGATCAAATACTTTATGCTTCAAAACTCTAAATCATCAAAGAATAGTACCTACTGTGACCTTTTTTAGAACTCTTTACCTTCAAAGCACTATTCCTGCGTTTCTGTGTCTCAGGAGGAATAGTAATGATTTCTACATAGACTAAAGTTAAGTTTCATGCATGATTTAGCGACAATATAAAGCGTGATTGGTACCTGATTTGGGCCATTTTTAATTGAATATACCTTATCGGCCAAAACTTAGTTGGCCCTAAAGTGACTAAATTTTGGCTTGGTGACTAAAATTAGGGCCGCCTAAAAATTTGTACCGACTAAAATTTGGGCCGACTAAAAATTTAAAAATGGCCAAAACTTAATTATTATTCGGCCCTTAGTGACTAAATTTTGATGAGGTGACTAAAATTAGGGCCGACTAAGAATTAAGGCCGACTAAGTTTTGGCCGATAAGGTATTTTAAAGTTTTTCATATCATGAGCAAGAAATATTGATTGTGTTGTTGTGATGAATAGTAGCTTTCAAGATAAATGTTTTTATCGTTGACCATGTTTCCATAATACTTTATCATAGTTCGCGTTGGGTGTGGTTTTATTTTAGCGAATATTAATATTATTAAACAGTTCGAGTTGCATAAGTTTAGATTGGGTTTAGATTGCATAAGTTTAAGGACCAACTTGAATTAAATATTTTAGAGGGAAATATTGAAAATATGCAAACCGGTTTCTAGCCATCACAACAAGTCTAGCTTCTTTTGTTTCTTTAATCCCACATGCAAACTTTATTGTATTTTACAAATTGCTGACGTAATTGAAACTACTTTTTCAAATATTTATTTACCATAACGAAACGAAACGTCCCACGAAGCCTTAGTGGAAAGTCTTTGTAATTGTAGCTTTGGGCTTAGCCTGGAGATCTATGCTATGATTTCTTATTTTATATACTGATGGCGAAATATATAGCATGGTTTGGACTAAGAATTTGAATTTCCGGGAAAGGGGTTAGTGTCCGCCAATTAGAAGTGTCCGCCTTTTAGAAACTTTTGATCTCGGAGCTCCAATTTTGAAATTAGGCCATCCCAGGGTGTCGAAAATACAAAATTGGGGTCTAAAGTACTTATCTGCAGACACTAGGCCATAGAAGAGCTCGAGTCACTGGCAAGAGGTTAAATTGAGGTGGTGGGTACGGACCAAGTACCAGTGATTTATGATTTCTTCGGCCCACCTAAATTCGTTGAATGGGTAAAGGGAAAACTGGAAATTTGTAAAACAATTTGAATAATAAGACTATAAGACTAATAAGTGCTTGAAATAAAAATATCTAAAAATTTTTTTTTCAATTTTGGACGTATGTGACCCGTTTGATATTCAATTCAAATGAAATCGTCCGCTAATCAGAGGTGTCCGCCTTTTAGAGTGTCCGTTAATTAGAGGTTTTACTGTATATGATTTTTGAAACAGTGCAGAAATTGGAAAGTAAGAAAAAATTAATGTGAAAAAGTGAAGATGTTTTCTACTGAATGGTGGAACTCGTATCAGCTACCGTGAAAAGCACAGGCCAAAATCATATCTTGACCTGTGCCGACCAATCGAGATTCTATTCAGCGCGCAATCAACACAAAAAAAAGTAACCATGACGACCATCCAAGATCTTGGATGACAGTAATGATATTTTTATTCCCGTCGTTGAAAACACAACTTAAAAAAGTCATCAATACTTTTTAAAAAGAGTCAGTGCTGATAGAGAATCATAACATAATGATATGCCTATTATTTCGATTCCATTGAAGTAACATTACCATAATTGATAGTTTAGTAATTACTGTTATATATTTGGGAATCATGTAGAAGATTTCTTTTGAAAGAAACTCATTTCAATTACTACACTTGGAGGTTTCTGGGGAATATGTAAATAGTAAACTGCATACTGATATAGTCTGCTAGATATTAATATAATAATGTTTTCTCTTCATCTTTGATTTTTTCTACAGCGATTAGATTGACACATGCGCGATAGAATTTCTATTATTGGTCTTCAGAGGTTGATCATATTCTTTGAAAACTCAACCTCTGATTCTCAGGGTACGTATCAGCCTAGTCTCTGGCGTCTATCAATAGTGTAAATAAAACCTGGGATACACGGACACGAGGTTGAGGAGCAGCCAACGGCGGAATTTTTCAATATATTTGTCATTTTTTCCATGAGAGGGGATTTTGGAGTAAAATCAAGGAGCCAGCTATTTTGCAAGTACTTCAAAAAATCTAGGAAGGCATCTTTTCCAAAATAATCCAATAATCCAGGAGCAATAAATTTGGAAAATTTTTCTTTCTGTTTCCAGCAGACCTTAGATGTTTCCTGTCTAAAGAATCCGGGACCAAATTTAAACGGAATGCTGTTTTTTAAAGAGAATCTCGGCGCTCAATTAAAAAAATGTAA
This sequence comes from Clytia hemisphaerica, assembly GCF_902728285.1. Lineage (NCBI taxonomy): Eukaryota > Metazoa > Cnidaria > Hydrozoa > Leptothecata > Clytiidae > Clytia > Clytia hemisphaerica. Next base: position 98,525 of record NW_027103427.1, on the reverse strand, counting down.
GAACAGATAAATTTTTCCAGGCCAGTAGTCGAGATTTAAACTCGGAGCAGATGTAAATTTCCAGGACGCAGGAACTTTTTTCAGGAACAGATACGTTTATTTATCCAGGAGTCTGGAAAACAACAGGTACATTTTTCCAGGGAAAGTTGCCATAACAGATAATTAGTAATTTCTAGCCGTTGGCTGCACTTGAAATAATTCGTGTAACTTATGACATGCCTGGCTGCTGCGCGTACTGCGCGCTCTCTTCCGCTGCGCCACAAGTCAAAGAAGAAGACAAGAAGGATGAGAGAGCAGCCAGAGAGTGGAACGGGAATTTAGGCTGAACGGGAATATCCCAAAAATGAAAGAAGTTCTTGTAGTGCTTTATTTTTGTTTACATCGGCAATGCAATGGCTTCCAAAAACCAAAATTCAAACAAAACAAAACACAAGAGATTTTCAAAATGTCGAGGTGGAAAGGTGAATTCAAAATCTCCTAGATGAATTGGCTTTCGATTTGCTAGAAGATGCCTAAAGGTACTGCTAAACCCAGTGCTAAGAAGAAGGAATATAGTTTGCCATGTGTTTATTGCAATAACAAAGTGACGTTTCCTAGTTCTGAGAAGTTAAAAGAACACTTATTTTCAAGGCACAGAAGCAACATTTGCAAGCAATCTCATGAACCTTCGTCGTCATACGGTAAGTTTTGATTATAGAACCACTATTTCCCTGTGTAAGGATGTACACTCTTGGATAAGCGACACTCTGCTGGATAACCCCTAATATAAAAAGGCACAAACACTGATGTTTTTCATACTGTAAGGTTTAAAAATTGTATCAAAATACAAAAAGTAAGAACGTGGAACTCGTAACTCGTATTGATATGATTTTTTTTGGTGTTTTTGTCATTTTATTTTGGCCTATCATACTTATCCTTCACCCGGGGGTGGGGGCCCGGTGGGGGGTACTTAGACAAAAATGGGTGCTGGGTATGTTTGGACGGTAAGGTCGGTTTTTTCACCTTTCAAAGTCTCTCTAAAAAGGTAGCAAAAATCTGAAAAATTTAATTAGTCTCTCTAAGGGTCGGAAAACTCAAGAGTAGGGAATTTTTCAAAAATCGAAGAAAGGATCACCTTTTCAGCAAAAATCAGTCTCTCTAACGATCCATTTTTGGAGTTCCCATCCGCACATACCCCTCATCCGCATGACCCCCGGGTCCTTCCTGGCCAAGATATTCATCATACAGTACGTCTGGGTCAGTATAAGGGCCTATAAGATACACGTTTTTTATAAGAACATAAGGCAACAAACATTTTAAGGCTTTACAATTCAAATCCAAATTCGACAAATTTAATCCAAAGGCTTGGAAACATTGGAAGCTGGTATAAAAAATGTGTAGGAGTGTATAAAAGTAACATAAATAAATCATAAAAGTTACAAGTATGGGCAGCGGCCTATCCGCCGCAGAAGTGGGGAGAGGTGTTTTTATTGGCTGAGAGAAAATCAATTTTGCGTTTTCATTGCCTTAACATATTAAAAGGAGAAATCTGTTTGTTGCTAATAGTGATAACAATTATTTGAAAAAAATTAAGACAAAAGAAACGTGATAAACTATGTTGTTTTCAGAGAATTTGCTATCAAATAAAATAGAAAACTTCTTTCTGGTAGTCCTTTATACCTTTTATTTTAAAAATAACTGCAACTTTTCTCCACACTTCATCCATCTTGAATTTGGAAGTTTTGCTTACGATGTTGATTGAAATGTAAATTCTCCTAACATTGGCGGCAAATTTTTATCGGACGGGGGTTCCTTCCGCGCTGCAGATTACAAATTTCTCATGTTTTCTCACCCCGCAGAAAGCTGCGGGCCCCGCTGGAACTCCCGTAAGCTACGGAAACCACCTTAGCCCAGTCGTTTATTTTAACCATATCCCGACATAAAAATTTCCCGCTTTCGACAAAAACGTTATAAACGACTGGATTCCCAGTCTAGGAATTTTTCAAAAATCGAAGAAAGGATCTTTTCAGCAAAAATCAGTCTCTCTAACGATCGATTTTTGGAGGTCCCATCCGCACATACCCCTCATCCGCATGACCTCCGGGTCCTTCCTGGCCAAGATATTCATCATATAGTACGTCTGGGTCAGTATAAGATATACGTTTTTTATAAGAACATAAGGCAACAACCATTTTAAGGCTTACAATTCAAATCCAAATTCGACAAATTCAATCCAAAGGCTTGGAAACATTGGAAACTGGTATAAAAAATGTGTACGAGTGTATAAAGTAATATTAATAAATCATGAAAGTTACAAGTATGGGCAGCGGCCTATCCGCCGCAGAAGTGGGGAGAGGTGGAAGTCGGCAGGGTGCCCCCTCCAGAAAAAATATTGACTTAATTGACGTAGGGTCTCTTAACATGATGTACAGGTATCGAGCCATAAGCAAAAAGCTCGTACCCATGTCTATTTTTAGCTGTTAAAGCATAATAATTTGAGTTGAGTTCTTTTTCAGGTCATGGAACTTGGATATTCAAAATCTACTCAAAATTCCGCTTCCACTGATATATAACATGAGAGGGTTATTTTCAAGTCAATATTCCGGTTTTTTTGGATTTCGGCCTAAAAATGACCCATTTTTGGCCAAAAAAGTGATGAAACGCTAAAAATCATAAATGAGAAATATATAATTGTTTTCCTGAATTTGTAAGAAATATTATAATTTTAATGTAAAGTTGTCAGAAATACATACTAGAATAAGAAAAATAAACTTAGAAAGTTAAAACATGAGCTAAATCCTAAAAAAAACCCGGGTTTTTCCAAAATTAGCCTACGAAACATTTTGATCAAAAATGAGAAAATCCACCTTGCAGGACCTCTAGTTCATTGTAATTCTGCATTTTTGACTCCATTTTTTGCATATTCTGATATACTCTACCTATTTGAAGAATTTTCAAGCAAAGAAATCTCAATTCAAGTACAATTGACGAAAAGATAGGGGAATTTTGACATAGGCCCAAATTTTCCGTCACGGCGGCGTGACAAAAACTAAAAAGGGCTACAGAAAATCTTGTGGGTTGATTTTTGAATTTCTATTTTAGGTTTCTGATTAACACTATATGGTTGATGTTTCATGGAGAAAATTAAGACCTGATTCCACTCTCATAGATTTTTACAGGCTATTGAAAATTTTCCGTCACGGCGTGACAAAAACTCTGACCTAGTACTAGTCAGTGAAAAAATGGATTTGAAAACCTCAAATCATAGATTAACCAGTCCAAGTCCTCTAGAAAGTTGACTCAGCTTGCAAAAGAGGCCTTTTGGTTAGTTTTTTGAATCTATACCTGAAAAAAAACCCTGTAATAAGGACATCATTCCAAAGCAGTTTTTTCAGTACCGTAGCAGCAGGCTCAGATTTAGCCTATGTTGATTTTTCGGGAACATATGCATGTTATATATCAAATTGTCGGGAATTTTATGTAGATTTCAAAAATGGTTAAAAGTAGGGGTTAAAAATGAAGTCAATGAGAAGAAAATGCAAAACTTGATGATTTTTTCTCTTATTTTGGCCTGCGATTTTACAAAAACCTAAAAAATGCGATAAAAAATTTTTAAAGTGAGGTTAAGCTCTATTTTTTTTTTTTGCT
>NW_027103427.1:0-94842 GCF_902728285.1 Clytia hemisphaerica | reverse complement strand
CAATTGGGTTAGGTTATGGGTACCTCTTTTGCCTAAACTTTGAAATCTGAAAAACCTGTTTTCATGTGGAAATAACTATACAACATCTTGTTAATGATTCCATGTAATAAAATTTAAGATTCCTTTCGAACTTCAGCCACAATAGCCTTTTTCCAAAGGTACTAAACTTTGTTACTTCTCAAGAGACCTGGCGCCATTTTTGTTTCCTTCTTGGCTTCGTTTGAAAATTTACAGAACCGAATAAAAATATATACAAAACAGTTTTTTAATATTTTAGATTTAGATTTTATTTATGTTTTTAATTGTTATTCCGTGAAGCTGTAATTCGATGACAATAGCTTTTGAAATCGCCTTTGGGCCATATGATCTCTAATCTTGTCATATCTTCACAATCCTTTTTGTTATTGAATCTATTGTTTAATTTATATCATGTTTAGATGTTTCAAAACAATTAATTCCTTTAAAATTTTAATATGGCAGCTTATAATAGATACAAAAAGTCTTTTGAAATAGCTCTATTATAATGAAGCTCTATTTCTTACTCCTCGTGCATTAACACGTGGTAATTTATATCTTTGTTTATCTTTGTAATCATACATGATCAATCTAAGTATCAATCAGATTCGTGCTCCCTGGTCAGTAAAATGTGGTTCTATGCATTCATTTTCGGTATTTCTATTCCGGTCTGTAAAATATTTAGGTACCCCACAACCTAGCCCAATTGGCTACCCCAATTGGCTACCCTGCTTTTTAGACCAACCCGAAAAAAAGAGAGGAAATATTTTCATGTCTTCAAAACGCTGTAAGACAAAAACTTGAAATTTTTTTAACACCAACATTTCACATTTGGTCATATTTGGCATGCTGATTATTTTAAAGGTATTTTCGAGCAAATTTGAGGTATATATAGTAAATATTAAGTATTAGGTAGTAAGTATTAGGTAGTAAGTATTAGGCGTTTTAGACCTGCCCTTTTAGCATTATCATCCGGCTACACTGTTTTGCAGATTAAGGAGGAGGCAAAAACATCGCTTGTCTATGTAATTCCATTGAATTCTGATCTTGACAAAACCCCACTAGATGTCAATAATTTTCAAAACCATGATGTGCAATTAGTCAAATGCCACACCTGTCAAAAAGAAGTTCCACTTATTTCTTTTCAAAACCACAAAAGCAACTGCAAAACAACTGGTACAATTTTATTCTATATATTATTTACCAACTAAAAGTATTATTTTCTTTCACTTGCCTTCTATATCTGTTGCTCTTGCCTTAATTCTTTTTATGGTAGAGTTTAAAAACATGGGTAATAGGTCCTAATTCTCACAAGACCAGACTTACTACAGTATAGTAGTGAAACAAAAAGATCTCTTTACCAACACTATAAATAGATGGGTTTTACAGGGAACATGTTAGCAGAACTTTTTGTATTTGTTGTCTCGATAAATCATTCTCTCAAAAAAGGCTGTGATGTGATATACTTTTTGACCTTGGTTTTAGAATTTGAAGAAAACAAAGAAGAATCCGTTGCTGACACAATCCAAAAATTACAAATTTTATTCCCCCAACATGATAAGGAATATTTAAACACAGTATTTTCTGGGTCCATACATATCAATGAAGCTGTTGAGAAAATATTAAAGGAAATGAACAATTTGGTGAGTTATTTTTTAAAAGGGTTGTAATGTAATCATTAAATCGATTTGATTGGGCCCCATAGTGTCCTCCTGGGTCAGCTCCCCCCAGGAAATGTGAAACGTTCGCTATTTAAGCAGGGGAGGGGTCTGCGTCCATACTCTCAGTTCTTTAATAGACGGATGTAATTTGAGTATTGATATCAGATATGGGACTGACCAGGGTTACAAATTAGTGGGCAAAAAATTTCAGATTTTGAGAACATCATCAGAATATTTTGAGCCAGAAAATTTTGAAAAATCAAGCACAATTGAGCTTAAGCCAAAATAAACTGGTTCCTATTTTAAAAAGTGTGTATATTTGAAAAAGCTAATCAAGATTAAGAATTTTACAAAAGTTACGGCCAAGGGCAGAATAGGCCGGAAATTTTCTTCGTTTGATATATAACAGTCGATAGTGCGTGACGCGCTGGTCTCAACTTCAATATATTATCTACCGGGTGACCCACGAAAAAAAAAAACCAGGGTTTCAGTGAAAAGTACCCTTGATATGATATTAATATTATCAAAAATTACTTTTTCATCGTAAATAGATACATTAACTTAAATTTTGAGCTGTCAATTTTTTCTGACAAGTAGTTCTCCAGATATAGAGGTTTGAAAGTCACTTAAAAAAGTTATCAAAAAAACGTAATAAAAAACAGGGCTTCAAATTTGACCATTTTTAACAAAGAAAATAAACATTTTATGACAATGACTTTTGTTGCCGAATTAGTAATTTTATTGGTTCTTTTTTATAAACAATTTTCAAAAAAGGTTTATAGGGTGAAAAACCAAAGAACAATTTTAGAAAAAAATTCAGCAATTTTAGAAAAAAAAATTTCAAAGAAAGAGTTACAAAATGCTTATTTAGATACCCAGTTTTTGACGTTTTTTGATGATTTTTTAAAGTGATTTTTAACTTCAAACCTCCATATCTCGAAAACTCCTTGTCAAAAGTAAAGAGGTGGTGGCTCAAAATATAAGTTTGAGTATCCTCTTTGGGATGAAAAATTTTTCAACAAAATAATATCATATCGAGCGTACTTTGCACCGAAACCCTGGTACTTTTTCGTGGATCACCCGGTAGATAATTTGTAGACCCAATTGTAAAATTTATAAGCTAATCTTAATGAAATTTTCAGCCAAATCAGACCATTTTTATGTCTCCAGGCTGACCCCAAAGTTTTTTGCAACACTTTGGTGAAAGCTCGTCCTCAGGCCCAAAAATCAAATGTTTAGAAATAAAATGAAGAAATTACCACCAAGTATTCACCCAAGGAATAAGTGTGCCAAATTTCAGCCAAATCTGACCATTTTTAAAGTCTCCACACGAAAGTTAAAATTTGGCTTTATTATTTATTATGATCAATGTAATCTTGAATGAATTTCTGATCAGATGCCAAATTTTCAGGTCTCTATCTGATCTGGAAGTCAAGTTATGGGGCTCCAAAGTTGATTGAAAACCAGATTTTGATGAAAAATCAAAATAAGTTAAAAATTACTCTAGGGGCTGAGTTAGGTCCCGTATGCGCATCGGCGTATAGTCATTTTTTCTTTTGATCATAAAAGTATAGTCCTTGAAGAGTCAGAAAACGTGTGTGGCGTTATTTGGATCAGGCACAAATTTCCATAATGGCGGATTTTAGATTTTCAACCCTTTTTAGCCGTCTTGCTTGAAAAAAATATTTTTTTGACTTTAAACATAGACATATTATATACCAATCGATCACAAATTTTATGCTGATTAAGAAAAAGATCAGAATCATGGTCTGAAAATTTCGTTATCTGGAAATATGAAGCACTTTCGATTTCGATTTTTTGAACTGACTACTTTTGGTTCCAGATTTGCGTGGCTGTAACATTTGATTGGCTTATTTAATTTACTTGAAATTTTCGGAGGGTCTTGCCTATCGTTCAAATAATAAAATTCAGGAAAAATTTTTTTTCTACATGAATTTCGAAATCCATAATGGCGGATTCAAAATTTCATGCTGAAAATTTCGTTATCAAGAGATAGGAAGTACTTACGTTTTCTAAGTTTTGAAAACGAAAGTACTTCATAGCTCGAGATAGCAAAATTTCAGACCACGGTTCTGACCTTTTTCTTAATCAGCATAAAATTTCTGATCGATTGGTATATAATATGTAGGGTTTTAAGCTCAAAAAATATTTTTCTTAGTCTAGCAGAGCCTAAGAGCCCATGTGACGCTGTTTTGATCTGTTGGTTCAACTTTTGTCCTTGTTGCGTTAAGTTGGTGAAAATGATTTCTCGCTCTGTTTGAATGTTTTTGATTTTTAGTTTGACACGCGTTTTCTGAATTTTAATTAGCTTTTTCAGATAAAAAGGGTTGAAAATCTAAAATCCGCCATTATGGAAATTTGTGCCTGGTCCAAATAACGCCACACACGTTTTCTGACTCTTCAAGGACTATACTTTCATGATCAAAAGAAAAAATGACTATACGCCGATGTGCATACGAGACCTAACTCAGCCCCTAGAGTAAATGGATATTTTTGAACATTCTGATCTAAATTCAGGGTTAAAACCAGTTTTTTTGTGTGTTAACCTTAGAGACATTATATTCTTAAGAGAAATTACTCAAAAGTATGTATAAATGTTTAAAAACAAGAAAAAACTCAAATTTTCCATCAAAATTCTCATCACGAATTTGTTTAAATTAGCCACAAATGTCAAAATATCTCAAAAACTGCTAATTGTCACATATCAAACCATATGAAAACTACAGACACTAACCATTCTAGAAATGCTGGAATTTTGGTGTGACGCTTAGCGGTTTAGAAGTTCAAATTTTAAAAATTGAAGTCTACAATATGTCTAACTCATGTAATGTGACCCTACAGCTTTTTGAAAGCCTTTACAATACAAAAAGTGTAAGAAGTGTCTTGTTCCTCTCCTTCTCCTTTTTCCAAAGTTTTTCCATTTGGGCCCAGTGTGCACCAGGCTCTCCTAAAGTATTTGGGACAAATACAGACAGACATACAGACATTTCCAGATTCCTAGCTCAACTTCTGTACATTTCGGATTTTAAGAAAATCCCTCATGGTGTTCTAGTTGAGATTTTGGTACTGACTCTGGAAGTCAGTTTATAATTTTGTGTTTTTCTTCTCTACAGGAACACGGTAACAAAAACCTTCTCGAGGAAACAGATATTCCTGGAGGTAATAATATATTTTTTATATTTCAGATGGGCCCAAAATAACAAAACTTAAAATTTTATATGTGGTCAAGAAAACCTAAAATAATGATATTCCCAAAATTTTCATCTCAGAATAATGAAAGTCTTGTAATTAATTAAAATTTTTGTTCCTATCAATTTAAGTAAAAAACTCTCTGCCCTCTAAAAGAGGTCAACTCTTCTAGGTGGGTTCCAATCTCAGGAATCTATTATATAACTAAATTACATCAAGTAAGATCGTTTAAAATTTAAAATGGTTTTTAAAGTGCGCAAATTCAAATAAAAAAGATGCAATTCTTTAACCCTATTAGCCCCAAGCTTTTTTTGCTTCTGTAGCTCCAAGGGGAGGGTAGAATCTACCACGCTCAATATTTTTTGATTCAGAAGTGCTATGATCATAAAAATTGGTACAGATTTTCTCTATCATGAATGGAAATTCATAGAAGGAAAAAATTAATTACATCATCCAAAGTATGATGACGTCATCACAAAATTTCCACCTGTCGCAAAATAGGGTAAAAAGTATGGTTTACAAAAAACAACCTCACGGTCGAACGGAAAAAGATATTTAGGATCTGTTTTCAGATTCTGAAAGGTAAAAGATTGCTTTTTAACACAATTGCCGGTTTTTATTTCTGAGTAAGATTTACTGTTAAATAAAAATCTATGCTGAAAATGAGTAAAATTTCCGAAAACTAATGACATCATCATTTATAAATTTTTTTTCTAAAATTTCTAGAATTAAATTGTCAATATCTATCATCTCTGAACATTTGAATTTGATTGGATGGATAGATTCTACCCTCTCCTGTTGGGCAAATAGAGTTAAAGACCGTGTTGTTATAGTACGTTCACTCTAACTTGGATAATCGTTAACAACTTCTAAGTACAAACCTTTTCTTTTCATCATAAAAACAACGAAAATAAAGTGTTTTGTAAAAAAGACATCCAAGTGAACGCACTATAAGGACTGGCTGAAACCGTTTTATATTCAATGTTGCTGACAATAAAAAATAAGCAGTGGCACGAAGGTTTTAACTTGTTGTTCTAACATCTTAACTTTTTACACGTTTAGGTTCTGGTAATAATGATCTCGTTGAAAGTGATAGCAGCAACAGTGACCATGACAGCCTACCAGATAGTGGTGTTGGTAAGAAAATAAAAGACCAAAAGTTGAAGTGGGAATCATTCAAAAGGAGGAGGAACTTGAAAAAAGGGCATGTTCTCGTTAAAATAAACCGTGATACAATTCTTTTATCGACAATGACTTTGTTCAAGCGTGGAGATATCAAAAACATTTCTATTCCACCAGAAGTTAAATTTCAAAATGAAGATGGCATCGACGCTACCGGCCCGAGAAAGGAGTACTTTTTTCATACGATTAAATCTTTTCTCAGCGGAGAAAAAAACATTGTGTTGTTTGAAGGCCGTGAAGACCGTAAAGTTCCAGTACATGACACTGATCTGTTGGCTTCAGATTTCTTTTATTATGCTGGGAAATTTGTGGCAATGGCTTTCTTCCATGGGGAAATTGGAATATGGAGTATTTCGCCTTGCATTCAAGAATACATCTTGTCTGGATCCAAAACAGCAGCAATTGCACTTGTAGAAGCGAAAGATGTGGCTGACTTGGAAACCCAATCTATTTTGGAAAGTGTAAGTTCCAGTGATAGTTTTCCTTTTTTTATTTTTGGGTTCTCCTTGGACTGTACAATTCAATATTACTTTTTTAATACATAGCTGCATCCCCTAGCTTTTAAGGGTTCGGGATTTCTAAATTTTGGAACTAAGAGGCCGTTTATATGGATCGATCTCGGAGCGGTTAGACTAGAGTCTTCAGTAATGTAGACTAGGAGCAATTGGCATTTCTAACGCAAAGAAAATTTAAAGTGCACCGCTATCGATTCCAATTTCCATACCAAGCGATTTTCTCAATTGCGGTGCAGGAACTTCAAGATTTTATTTTTTCCTGTGAAAGGCCTGGATCGATTGATGGATTTTGCCAACAAGCCGAACAAGCTAGAGCAAAAAGCTGCCAATATACACTGGGCCAATTAATCGCGTCATCCAGTCTATCAAAAAGCCTTAAGTGACCTACGGGCTACGGAGCCGTTTGAGTTTGGCTTTTCGGAATCCAATCTCGGTTCGGTGCAAATGACCGTGATCAGTACAGCCTCAGAGGGAAACCCAAAACGCAGTTCCGCGTATGAGATTGCAAAAATGAACTCAGTACGCTCCCGAACCGAGATGCATGTAAACAGGCTCAGAAAAGATTTATCGAGATGAGCATTTAGAGGCTATAGACATTAAGAGTTTTTTATTTGATAGGGAGGTTACTGATTTATTTTTGTGCATTTGTTTTCGAAATTAGTATGTCCTATCAATACACGAGTTTCGTCCAAGCATTGCAACTGTCATGGCGGTGCGAAGACCTCTTATTTTGAAGAATAATCATTATTGGTATCTCTTAATTTTGATGCTTTTAACTCAAAACTTTAGGATCCTTAAGTTGAAATCCTGAATCCTAAAGTTCAGTCTTACCAATAATGTAGCAAGAATTTAATTTAATCACTTCAATTTTTTTCAGATAAAGAAAGCTTGCACGGAAGAAGACTTTGCTGATCTTAATGGGGAAGATGGTATTTTATCACTGCTAAATGCTGCTGGTTTTGTCAATAAAATGTTGGGTATAAAAACCAAGGATCAAGCGTACCAGGAAATTTTGTTCTATGAGGTGATAACCAAAAGACGCGAAGAACTAGACGATTTCAGGAGAGGAATGAACGAAGACTTTCAACTTGTTAATTTCGTCTACAAAAACAGATCTCTCCAGTCAAAGCTTTTTCCGAAACTCAAAGATTTTTGTTTTTCTAAGGAACAAATCATAAATTGTTTGTCTACACCCCCTAACTTGACGGAGAAACAAATTACTGCATTTAACTATTTGAAGAAATTTTTGGAGGAAGACCTTAGTACGTATAATTCACTCACCTTAAAGTTAGAACTTTTCACGTTTACTAACATTAACACAGAGGCCCAAAATTACATTCGGCCTTGCCGTATTTCCTCCAATAAATGCCGCCCTATCTCAATTCGCAAAAAGAGTGCTTTACAGTACAATAAAAATTTGATTACTGCAGTGACGTAGAAAAAAATCATGTTGTGAAAATAATTCAATGAAATGGGCTAATTATAGTATATGATGGCTCCTAGAATGGAGGTGGCCCCTAGAACGGAGGTCGTCAATTGAACTAGGTTTCTGACCTGTACTCTCGGGTGGCTAATAAACGTACCCCCCCCCGCTATTTAATTTTTGCACCCAAGACATTCTTATTCCAACGCCCCCCCCCCCCCCCGCTAATTAATTTTTGGAAAACCACCAAATAATCTAGAAGTCGAAATCTCAAAAATACCACTAAAATGGCTAGTTTGACGTGGAAAATCATCAGAAAATCAATAGATTTTTGCTGAATCAGCAGAAACGGCAAAAATACCTAATTCAGTGTAGAAAATAAAAGATAAATAACTTCAAACTCGTATTACTTCGAATTGACTTGAGCTTTCGTCATAAAGTTTTGACATCATACTCCATAGCTGAATTCCATAAATATTTTGGAGAAATAAATTCTTTAAATATAATATTGATAATGATAATGACGTCACTGTGTAAAGAATCGGTTTTATTAAATTTCAGAACATCATACAGAAAAAAATTGACAACTTTCATTGCAATCAGCTACTACATTTTTCAGCCAATGAGAAAATGTCAATAGTATCTGTTTTTTACTTCTCTTTAGTCAATGAGCTCCTTTCAACAAAACCCATTCAAGGTGCAACAAACCTCCATTCTAACGACCATTAGTATATTAGTAAAAATTAATTTATGCTTGTCATATTCGAAATCACAATTCAAAAATATGGTGAAATTTTCATTTCGATATCTACTCTTAGGTGCCAAATAAACGCCCCCCCCCCCGCTTGTTAATTTTTCGATTTTTTTCGATTAAATTTTGTCCTCCGTTTTAGGGAGGGGCCATATACTGTACTTACTTACTTTACATCACAACAGATCCGTTAATTTTTCCTCATACGTTACTACCCCCGATAGAACACCCAGATTTCATAGCGAGAACCGCCTCTATCGAGTTCGTAGAAAAGGTAAAAACTTCAGAAATTCGAACTCATGAAAATTATATAAGTGCTGCGGTGCGGTGCTTATGAGGGGAAATACGGCATTTTAAATCGATACCTTTTGTTTTAAAGAAGTAATTTCTGAAATCTGCCCGAAGTTTGTTTTCAATCCTAGTAAGTTTCCAATAAGTACTGCTACCAGGAAAGGACATGATCATTTTTTTCATTTACTTTTTCCTCAGATAATGACGACCTGGTTAAGAAGTTCCTGTTATTCGTTACGGGGTATATTATTTTGCCAGCAAAAATTAACGTGAAATTTTTTACTGAAGGAAGAAAAAAGTATTATCCAGATCCTGACACATGCTTTAACTCTCTCACGTTGCCCTTGGATTACGAAGATTTGAAAGATTTCAAAAAACGAATGGACACTGTCCTTGATGTACAGGCGAGTGGCTATGGGAGATGGTAATGGTTATGTTGGTTATTGATGAAGACAGATGGACAAGAGGCTGTCACCCTTTTTGATTTTGTTGCTTTTCTTTTGTTTAACCAACGAACGGATTTTATCCTCGGTTTTTTAATCTTCTTTTTAAAGAGAAGTATCAGGGAAAATGTCGAAGCATGTATTCGCCTGTCGTTTTTGTTATTGGTTTTATTTTTATTTTGAATACCTTATCGGGGAAAAAAAATGTCAAAAATATTGTCACCAAGCAGGGCTCAAATCGGTCGGGGAAAATTTTCGTCACTTTCGTCCGACATTTTTTTCCCCGATAAGGTATAGACCATTTAAAAGAGATGCCTGCTCTAGGAAAAAAGAGGTGTCTTCATGTAGAAAAAATTATTTTTATGCTATAGGCTTTACAAGGATGAATGAGAGGGGTCTGAAACAGTGAGCTTACATATTTTTACGAAATTTTTTATTTAGACTAAACTTTTACTTGTGAGAGGGGGGTCTATAACTGTGAGCTTACATGTTTTTTGAATGGTCAAATTATGAAAAACGAAATTTTTTATTTAGATTAAACTTTTACTTGTGAGATATTTTAACAAACATATTTATATTATTTTGATAGTTGATATTTAATTTTGAAAAATTTACGACACTTTTTTTTCCTTTCGGAAATGCCCTAAAATACCAGATAAGAAGATATATAGTTGAGTTTATAATTGGGAATCTTTGAGCCAATTTTCATCGACCTATAAAAATAGTCCTGTGTGCTAATTTGTAACTTAGAGGTACTATTCTGGGGGAAGAAACTTTCGCGAAAGTGTTGTTCTCGCAAAATATTTGCCTTATTGGTATATATTTTCTAGTGTTTCAAATTTTCGCGGGTACTTAATTCGCGAGTTTTCAGGATAGATTTCTTGAAATTCAATACTGTTTTAATAAGGGCCCTGACCATAGTGATTTTTTCACATTTGCAATGTATATACAGTATGTGAATTTCTGCTTGATGAAGCCAATAAAACTATACAGTATGTGGCCCCCAAAACGGCGATCAAATTTGAAATTTCTCTCAAATCTAGAGGAAAAGAGATTTTACATTTTTTTTTCTGCATGAAAACCTTTAACATCTCTACTTTATTTCCTGGAAGTTCTTTTTCAAAATTTTCAATTTCAACAATATTTTTCAATCGCTTAAAGATAGGTAGCTTTTTTCTAATGGCCCCCAAAACGGAGGTTTGAAATTTTAGCGATTTCTCGAGATATCTTTAAGACATGAATACAAAATTTTGACCATAGTTTTGAAATATGATTTAGAGGGTTTTGGGCATAAATTTATTTGATAAAATTTTTACAGTATACCCCTGGTTGTCAAAATGCAGGTTTGGGGCCCCCAAAACGGAGGTGTAGCTAAAATCAAATTATTAAGCCCAGTGGTAATAGGGGGAAAAACTATGAACATATTTGTGTTTTCCCATAAATTTACGACCCGATGGATGTAAAATTTATGATTTTTATGAAATATTTCAAGATTTTCGATATTGCAAAGTCCAAACTGAAAATTTAGAAATTTTCAAAATGACAATTTTGATTTAACAACGTCCTAATCAAGTTTTTGAAAACAAATCTCTTTTGAAAATAGTTCCATTCATGTATGGAATAAGCTGTGAAAATTTTAGAAAAAAAGCTTAACTGAAACTGAAAATATTAAGCTTTAAAGATATTTTTCTCCTATATTTTACAAAAAAAAAAATGACAGAACTTGCCGTTTTTTGCTGATTCAGCGAAAAATTTTTATATATAATGTTAATTTTTTGTTATAAACTATTAACTCAAGGTGATAGGAATAGAATTCCAAGATTTTTTGCTTTTTCTCATATTTAGAATTTTCGGTTTTGTCAATGCTGATTCTAGGGCTCCAAAATACTGGTTGACCTTCAAGATGCTATATCTTTTACCCAGCCTCTAAAGTCACAGATGTATTTGCATTTTCTAAACGGCATTAGGTGTAGAAAGTTTCCTATACCCCGTTTTCATAACTTATTTTCAATATCCAAGGAGCTAGAGTGAGTTATATGCAATTTTTATCTAATTTTGGTGTTAAAATATTTCCTTTAGACGCAAATATATTATTTTGAATCCGTCTCAAACCAGCAAAAACATGCTCATTTTTAAGTATAACCATCATTCTTTCAAAATAAACAAAAATCGTTTAATTCTGATAAATCTACAAGTCAGAATATTCATTTTAATGAAAACCTCCGTTTTGGGGGCCGTCTCCGTTTTGGGGGCCATATACTGTAACATGTTACACATTTTCTGTTAGGTCAAATATTCTTCCGTCTTAAAATTTAAGAACCACAACGAAATATATCTTCAGCTTTGAGGAGCTAAGTAACAGCGAAGAAGTTCCCTTTGAAACTTGAATAAGGGGTAATAAACGTTTAATCAACGTTACTTTGTGGTTCATGGTGAGTTTCTTATCGTTAAAATCCTAATAACTCATCGGGTAATTGATCAAAATGCAGTCTAATGATGAACCCTTTTGTTGGATATGGCCAGGAACAAGAAACAAACGTATTTCAAGAAAATTTCAAAACTAATATTTTCTTTATGGTCAGAGCCCTTATTAAGAATACCTCATTGGAAGAAAAGTTTTCTCATATTTTTTTGCAGTTTTTCATTGTTTAGGCCCCAAATGGTGTGTTTTCAACATTTTCACCCCGAATTTTAACCTTGAAACACATAGTCCGCCAAAATTAATTTTGTTGTTGACCCGCCAAATTAAATTCCCTCTGAAAAAACTTTTTGAGCCATCCGCCAAATTTTTCTTCCAACAACGTACAAAATCGCAAGATTAAATATATGGGAAAGATTTTCAAAATGTGCCGAAAATTTCAAAATTCTCAAAATAAAATAAAAAGGCAATCGAATTTTTCACAAAAAAACTCGGAAGTGCGCAGTGTCTTGTGAGCCTTCTGGGCCATGACCCTAGACAGTTCTAGTTCACAAATTTTATAAGACCTGGAAGTGCGTGGTGAGCCTTAGGGGCCATCGTATGGAATAAGCGGGGAAAATCTTTCAAAAACTAATTACCAGGGGGTTGGAATAAGAATGTCCCGGTTGGAAAATTTTCGAAAATTAATTAGCGGGGGGACGTCTATTAGAGAACAGAGAGTAGACAAGTAATTCCAGATTTTAGGAACAGCTCAAGAACATTTGACAGCCAACCCTAAGGCTCGCCACGCTCTTCCAGCTCACAAATTTTATAAGAAATTGACTGGACTAACAAACAAACAAACAAACAATATGCTAACAAACAATATGCTCTTCTGAAATTTAGACATTTCTTGTGGACCTTGCGTCAAAATTCTTTTGCTGTTGTTGTTTTTTTGTTTTTTGAAAGCAAAAGTCGAAAAGTTCAAAGTTTAATAACTCTGGCTAAGCTAGGAGAATAGTTTAGCATAAAAATTTAGAGGTTCCTAGGGAATAAAGTCTGAAGCCATCTGTTTATCCCTTTTAAAGCTTTTTTGTGGTAATGAAAGCGTCTAGTTACAACTGGGTGCATTAAAAATATTACTCTACTAATGTCCTTGCATACTCTAACGCGTTACAATAAATATCCACACCAAAATTTTCGGAACGTCCTAATACATCGAAGTTTCTCACCAATTCATCGGTTTGGTCCACATTAAGGACATGATTGAGCGGATTAGGGTGAACTTCGACTGAATTTTCTTCTAAAGGTAGAAAGTTTTCATAATCTATCCCGAAATCTGGTCCAACGTCTATGTTTTCTTGTTCTACTTCATAATTTAGCTGCCCTAATATCCATAACTGATTCGGCGACTTATTTCTAGAGCTAGATAACGAATGGTTGTCCCATCCATTTCGAAACACATGAAGGTGTTCATTGATTCGGGGTATAAAGACCAAGTGTAAAACTTGAAGATGTAAATCGTCTGAAATATCCAATAAATCAAATGTTTCAAGGTAATGAAAAACGGCGTAATAGGTTGACAGGCAAGCGCTGAATACGTCACGCCAGAGACGTTCTATTCTCTGGTTGTGACATGATTTACCAGCAATGAAACTTCTTCTGTCAGGACCTCTTAATGGATGTGCTAGCATATATCTTGCAACGTCAACATTTTCCACACCCTGATCCGCACGCACACGTGATGGTAGCCCGAAAGTTGCTACTGCCTCCTGAAATAGCAAATTTACTGTAGCAGCTAAGTTGTTTTCACTACAATGTAAATACATGATTTTACGAGAATATCCATCAATTCCTCCGTGGATGACTAGTCCCCATCTGATTAACTTGTGGTTCCCATCTATGTGCCAGAGAGCTAACGCTCCTGGCACACTATAAACACGTCGATGTATCAAACGGCGATGAATAGATCTGTTTAAAATACCTTCAGGATCAGTTCGCCACATTGAAGATCTCACTCTCTCCCACGTGACCCGTATGTCCATGGATGCGAGAAACCCTTTCATATTCCTTATCCCGGTGCTAGGAAAGCTTAAGGTGATTTCACGCTTAATTGAATCTAAGTTTTCGTCTGAAATGTCTGTATATCTCTTGAAATCTTCGTCAATATTGAATTCTCTCATCCTACGCCGGATCGTTTGTGCATTGACACAAAATATCCTTGCAATGTCAGCATATGTGAAATCGTACGTCAGTAAAAATAGTAATTGTTCCCTCGAAATCATTATCTTTGGCCGTCCAACACGGCCTGTGTGCTCTACATCAGGTGTACTGCAATCAGCATTTTGTTGTGAGATAGTGTTATGAAGCATTGTCCATGCTGACGTTAAACATTCACCTATTATGGGGTTTATTTCGTATATGGTGCTTCCTTGATCAACACATACAATAAGTTCCACGAGTTGGTTTGCAAAATAGTCGAGATTGTTGACTTCTTCCTCAATAGAGTTATGTATTCGATTAGTACTTTCAATAATGAAATCAAAAAACTGCTCTCTAGGAGAACGATCCATCCTTGAGCATTTTGTTGGACGGAGAGAACTTTTTCTAAAAAACACAAAATATTTCTTAATTTAATTTAATTCAACAAATTTTGCAGACCAGAAACTCCAACTAGCGAAACTCAGCAGACCGCGGGTCAAAGACAGGCGCGAACGACCTGACCGTGCGGTATGCCCGTGCGGGCATGTCGTGCGGTCATGTCGATCGGTCGATAGATGCCACAGATCATTTTTTCTAACCTTAATAAAATTTGTTCAGCCATTGTCTTTACTATTGACCGCATTGCTTTTTTTCGATCAATGATTCTTTTTTCGATCAATGACTTCTTTTTCGATCATTGACTTCCCCTTCGACCGATCCTATTTATCGACCATTGACTTATAGAATTTGACCATCGACAAAGTAAGAGCGACCTTCGACAAATAAAACTGACCATCGAAAAGTAAAAGTGACCATCGAAATAAGTGTTTGAATTTTGTAAGCTATCTAACTCCATAATTTGTCATTTGCTTTAAAGACAAACGTTCGGTTGCTACCGATCAATCAATGATTACCTTAATGAAGATTACTGGTAATTAAATCGGTAATCAACAGCATCAATTGACTGTGCCTGGATTAATCGATCCTAAACTTAGTGGCAACTATGACTAGCTCAGTCTGGACCGCTTGGAATATTTAATGATATTATGGAATAACTTGCCTTAAATCATTATTTTGAGATGCTATTATATAATAAAGTGGGACATTAAAAAATGTTTTGCTCTCGTCGCAGCGCATTTTGATACATGCAGGCAGGCAGCAGGTGGGCGGCAAAAAGTCAAGCTTTTCTAATTGGTAACCCCTCCCCTGGAATTTGCTCCCTCTCTGCCATATAAAAATAATAATTTGAAAGAACACGTTAGGGGGTGAGGTCTCAATGCCTCTAGAAACTGCGCTAATTACATTATATGATATATAATTCATCAGAGAAAACACATTTCTTTCATCAATATTTGGGTGAATGCCTTCTTCAATACTAAATTAGCATAATGTATTATTCATTATTCGTAATGTACGTCATTTCGTAAATAAAGGTCATTGTATGCCTTAATTTAAGCTTAACATAATCTTTAATATTTCAACCTTTCCCGTTTATAGAAGCCGGTGATGCTGACTGAAATGATGATTTCTCAAGTGATTCAGATAGTGATAGTGAATTGGATGAAGTAAGTCTGGCTAGTATTCAATCTGTAGAAATGGTCTGTTTCTATTCTGAATTCTGCTGTGGTCTACATATTTCTTTCTTAGAACATGTTTATACTCTACATACTCGTATTTCTTAAGAAATTATCCTATTGAGCATGAATTTTTCTTTTTAAGTGTTCTTTTTCCATAAAGAGGCTTACATTATTACATGAAAATATCAAGTCATCTTATTAAAACATTTGCTCTTACTTAGTTTTACGTTAGGCTTCAGGATGTTTGTAAATTTGACCTTTTTCGTGAAAGTTAGCTTTTTAAATTCTAAACAGGGGGTAATGTGCGCTTCTGAAAAACTCTTAAAAATTAAATTTATGGTTTTCTCGTTTTAAATTTTATATATCGCCCTGTGAAGGTTCTTGCCTTAAAATATTTTGTTTTTTTATAGTAATCACCAAAGCTAGTTTGTATCTCATTTTAGGTCGATCCATCAAATAGTGAGAATGATGAGGTCGCAGATCATTCATTCTGTGGATGTTGAATGCCCTCGAGCAAAATGTTTGGCATTGGTTTTGCGTGCAATCTTCCTTTTCCAAGTTCATGCTTTTATTTCCAATGCATCCATCGTAGCGCTTCTTGGGATGATCAGGGTGGTCATAAAGGCTTGATAGAAAGGTGCAAAACCAAAACAGGGAAGAAAAAGAAGGAATAACAGCTTGGAGTGAGATTTTCACAATTGTTTGATTTACCTTACTTTGATCCAATTGAGATGCACGTCATAGACCCAATGCATAATCTCCTGCTAGGTAAGATTTTTTACTTAATGCCTTCAATTCGACACATGGTTATAGGTTACAATTCGTTCCCTGGGTGGTGTATCGAAATTCAAATATCAGGGTAAAGGCCAATTTATTATTGTGACTCACTGAAGGAATATTGCTATGGGCATTCTTGCACTTTAGCCCCGTCCCGGAAACGAGATTTTTCTTCGTTAAAATTCGTCGTTTATCGAGTGTTAATTATACGTATAATTATACATCTGCCCCGCACTTCCCTGATTTCTATTTCAAGCCTCCAATCCTTCTTTTATATTGAAAAACAACGAACATAAACATTATTAAACAACCGAAAATAGTATTGGTTTCTCTATATACTGCAGTATGCAGTGCTGACGAGTCCTAATAAGGACGAAATGCATATGCTGCTCTGCCACCCAAATCTCCTGAAAGAAGATAGTTGGACAGAAATTCTTTGAATTTCTTCACATATATATACTTGCAGTTCACTCCCGGGTCGAAAATATGATATAGTTTCTCTATATATACTTGCAGTTCACTCCCGGGTCGAAAATATGATATAGTTTCTCTATATACTTGCAGTTCACTCCCGGGTCGAAAATATGATATAGTTTCTCTATATATACTTGCAGTTCACTCCCGGGTCGAAAATATGATATAGTTTCTCTATATATACTTGCAGTTCACTCCCGGGTCGAAAACAATATAGTTTCGAAAATATAATATAGATGTATGATGATCAAGGATATTTCTAATCATGTACTATTTAAATAAGTTTCGAGATATACAAGTTTCATTTTTACAAAATAAATATGAATACAATGTTCAACAAATATGATACTATAATAAGTCGAATAACGAGTGTTTAAAGAACGACATATATGATATTATGAATTGAATTCCTTTTATTTCCACAATATATCATGTGTCGTTCTTTAAACAATTATTAAGTCGAATAACGAGTGTTTAAAGAACGACATATATGATATTATGAATTGAATTCCTTTTATTTCCACAATATATCATGTGTCGTTCTTTAAACACTTATTAAGTCGAATAACGAGTGTTTTAAAGAACGACATATATGATATTATGAATTGAATTCCTTTTATTTCCACAATATATCATGTGTCGTTCTTTAAACAATTATTAAGTCGAATAACGAGTGTTTAAAGAACGACATATATGATATTATGAATTGAATTCCTTTAATTTCCACAATATATCATGTGTCGTTCTTTAAACACTTATTAAGTCGAATAGCGAGTGTTTAAAGAACGACATATATGATATTATGAATTGAATTCCTTTTATTTCCACAATATATCATGTGTCGTTCCTTTAAACAATTATTAAGTCGAATAACGAGTGTTTAAAGAACGATATATATGATATTATGAATTGAATTTCTTTTATTTCCACAATATATCATGTGTCGTTCTTTAAACACTTATTAAATCGAATAACGAGTGTTTAAAGAACGACTTATATGATGTTATGAATTGAATCCCTATATATCATGTGTCGTTCTTTAAATGCTTGTAGAAGGTTCAATAACATGCTTATAAATTTTATTTGTTCTAATCACC
This sequence comes from Clytia hemisphaerica, assembly GCF_902728285.1. Lineage (NCBI taxonomy): Eukaryota > Metazoa > Cnidaria > Hydrozoa > Leptothecata > Clytiidae > Clytia > Clytia hemisphaerica. The sequence goes on along the minus strand of NW_027103427.1, from coordinate 76,826 downwards.
TTGAGGAACGTCTTTTGCATTTCCATTGAAGTAAAATAATCTACGGTGGTGCAGACAAAAGTAGAACCATCGGGCTTTGTGGGTCTCAAAATTGTGCATGAGCCAGTCGAGTTGTCTCACCCTCTTTTTCAAAACACTTGTCCTTCCTCGGTTCTTGTACTGAGAAGAGAGGATCCAGCATGTTGAAAAAAGTGGTGACAATCCCTTACCTGAAGAAAGATAATAATATGCCTGCATTATTATATGAAAGATTAAGTCTAACTTAAAGTTGATACTAAAATCCGATCAATGGTTAAACAGTTTAAGTTAGAAGACTTCTTTAATTCGAAGTATAAATTATGAAAATGAAATCACCTGTTAAAAACCACATCATATGCGCAGTATCCTTGTCCGTCATGGACTTCTTCCAGAACATTAATTGATACTTCACTGGCCAAGAGTCAATAGGTGGCAAAACTTCATTACTGATGATTCTAACCATTTGTAATCGATTAGAGCGGTATTCTTCTGGTGTATATCTACACACGGTAACCATGTATGCATCCATCATTGGTACCGTCGGTATTTCGTGTGGTGGTAAAATAGGACTGCCGAGCAAGTTGTTGTGTGCTGCCATTGTTAACTACCTGACTTCAACTTAAGAATCTGTTTGTTGTTAACGACTGCAAAGTAGTGCCTTTTATTTAAATTGGTGCAAAAGGTCTGAGTACAAGTACAACTGGAATGGAGGGTGTTTTTAGTACCAAAAGTATCAAAAGTCTCCGTAGTAGGTCTTTACCCGACAAAGAGCATAAATGTCGGAAAATGTAATAGTGCTAGTCTTTCATCGACATGGCATTAAACGACAGCTGTCCAAAGCACGGAAGTTACACCAACAAAATCGAAGAAGAGGCAATCGCTGGCACGAGATTTTCAGACTTACTAAATCCATTTAATTTTTTTCAACTTTTGCTAAGTGTAAACTTATTAGGCTGGTGTAGAGATAATGGCCTACTTTTGAATGCACCAAAGTGCAAGTGTAATAAGGAAATGAAAATTAATAAACGGAAAGACAATCCAGATGGACAGTCGTGGAGATGTTCTAAAAAGGGCTGTGAATTGACAATAAAGAAATTTCCTTTTTCGAAAAAACTAAGTATAATATTCGTGAGACTTTAGTGTTTATGAGGGAATTTGTCCTAGGAGCAACTTTAAGAAAATGCTGCCAAAATTCTGGAATAGCCTATGGACATACAGCAGTCGATTATGCAAACTTCCTAAGGGACATTTTTATGGAGTACGTTTGGAACAACATGAGGAATGAAAAACTATCTGGAAGAGTTGAAATTGACGAGGGTCTTTTCGGAAGAAAGAGGAAGTACAACAAAGGACAAAAGAAAGGAACAGAGATCTGGATATTTGGTACTATTAAATTCTAGATATTTTTACAAAAAGCTGCATTATATTAAACGTTCTTCTTTATATAATTTCATGCCATTCAATTTCAGGTATGGTCGAATGTTCCACCAACAAACTTCTCCTATTTCCAGTACACGATCGAACAGAGAAAACACTTCTTCCAATCATCAAGAGACATGTTGCCAAAGGATCAATAATCTGCTCGGACGGTTGGAGGGCCTATTGTAATTTGAATGAGCATGGATATGAGCATTTTTCTGTTTCGCACAAGGAAGCTTTTAAAGCAACGTACGAAAATATGGCAACGGGCAAGACGATAGAGATTCACACGAATAGAATCGAGGGTGCATGGGCTCATGCAAAAGCACACTTCAGAAGAATTAATGGTACATCAAAAAAGAACTTTGTGTAAGGATTAAAATTTATTCATTCCATTCCTATTCATGAAAAAAGCTGCATGTGAAAGCTGATTAGAATTTTAATACGTACCTTTTTTGTTATATATAGTGCACATTTGTGTGAAATTATTTGGCGCAATCATTTCCACAAAACGAACATGCTTGAAAACGTTCTTCAATCAACTTGTTCAAATCTATGATGTCAACAACGGAAAAATAAACTTAACAGTCACCGGAGATATTTTTGACACGGCACAATTCAATCACGATGACTATATCATAAATGAATTCGGGGAGGATTATTTGGTGGTAAACAATTAGTTCTTATAAGTTTTGGGAAGGCTACTACGCTATTTGCTTACCAGTTTGATTCGAATTATTCTTATGCTTTATACCCCTGTCTCAGAGTTGACCTTGTATAAGTTAGTTTATGTTTATTCTCTTAAATCATACCAGGATATGAATGTTACGGAACTTGTCGAAGACTTTATGGCGCCAGAATGTGTGGACGTTGACACGCCAGAAAAAGGAAACCCTGTCCTACCAAATGTTCATGAAGAGCCTGCTAATATCAATGTCGATCCTACGCATATCATCCTTCGAAAGAAGAACATCTTCAAGCCTCGATCTTATAAATTGAAAAAGATGGGTAACAGATCCCTAGATGATATCCTAGAAGAAGTATTTATTTTTACCTTTTAGTATTATCTGTGTATTCCCTGTGAAGTAAATCAACGAATCTTCATAACTTGTTTTTTGTTCCTCAGCCTAACGAAGTCAGCGAAGGTCCCATTGCAAATGAATCAAAGGAAAAATCCGAAAAATTTCCATCGTCAACTAAAACGAAACCGAGAAAACTCAAAGCAGCAAATAAATCTCAAGCTTCTCAATCCACTACCAAAACAACAGAAAAAGCTACTAATAGTACGTCTATATCAAAACCAAAACGCGGAAAGAAAAGGAAATCTCCAATTAAGAGAACAGAAGGAAAACGACCAACAAAACGCCCTCACTGGCAAAATGATTACATAATGACAAACGATCAAAATAACAATGACGAATACAGCTCTAGCGAGGAGTTTCAATAATTTTATGTTTATTGCTTTTGTGAATGAATATCATTATGATAATAATAATTGAAAATACAAAAATATTTATTTTTTATAAGAATATTGCATAGAATAGAACGTGATCGTGATTATCGTCTCAATGATTCTTGTTTTCTTATAAAATCATTTTTGTTTGTCTTAAAAACCACGATACAATAAAAGTTTTGATATTTTGTATTTTACATATATACTTGCAGTTCACTCCCGGGTCTAATAAATGTCTTGACTAAAGTCGAGTGTCAGAAATCAAATTTAACCTATTATTATATATACTTGCAGTCCACTCCCGGGTTTTGAATAAAGTCGAGTTTCAAAAATTCAAATTTACTCTATATATACTTGCAGTTCACTCCCGGGTCGAAAATATGATTTAGTTTCTATATATACTTGCAGTTCACTCCCGGCACGGAATCAATAAAATCGTTACATTTCAAGCCTCCAATCCTTCTTTTGTATTGAAAAACAACGAACTTTGAATAACCATTTACTATTATATATACTTGCAGTTCACTCCCGGGTTTCTCTACGGGTCGGTTTTACGTTATCTTTAACCCGGGAGTGAACTGCAAGTATATATAGAGAAACCCAATACGATTTTCAATCCGGGAGTGAACTGCAAGTATATTTAGAAGGATACTAATATGATTTTCCATACGGGAGTGAACTGCAAGTAGTATATACTTTAATGGGATAAATTTTCGCGGGGATTAATTTTCGCGGATTTCGCGGATTTGGGTGTCATCCGCGAAAATAAGTCCCATTGGAAATTTGAAAAAGGCCCATCCGCGAAAATAAGTCCCATTGGAAATTTGAAAAAGGCCCATCCGCGAAATTTCTATTTTTATCGTTTTTTTTTTCTGCATGAGGGCACGCAACCCTCGAAAAAGGTCAAATCCTCGATATGCTTGTTACTAATCGTTTTCTCAAAATTTTCTTCACAAATTTACAAACTTGGAAGAGGTATTGGAAAATTTTTTATCTAAAGTGATCGCTTATTGTTAAAAGCTTTTCAATGCAAGAAAGAGGGTAATCCAACTGGCTTAAAATTAAATTGACATGAGAAACTAAAACTAATTAATTTTCAATTTAATTTTTCTTATCCCGAATTTCTCTTCCGCTTTTTTCCCAAATAGGCTGTGAAAATTTAGCTCCGCACCATGGAAGTTCAAATTCAACTTTTGATAGTTGTAATACATATCTCCTCGCCCTATTCCAAAACACCCTCTTATTACTTGAAAAAAAAAACTCCTGGAAAAATTTTATTTCGCGAAATTAAAATCCCCGCGAAAAATCAGGAAATCCCTCATCCGCGAAAATTAATCCCCGCGAAATCTTAAAATTTCGCGGATGAGCTCAACCGCGAAATTTAATCCCCGCGAAAATTTATCCCATTAAAGTATATAGAGGCTTTTATCATTTTCGATCCGAGAATAACGAGTGTAATAAAAATTCAAATTTCGAAATTTTCATGTCGAAAAATCTGGGACCGAATTTCACTCCCGGGCCGGGAGTAAACTGCAATATTGCCTTGCTACGTACTGTTTACACCCTCAAGCTTCCTTAAATTTGCAAGGCTAAACTTTTAACTTAAAGGGCTTGATCCTTTATAACAATTTGGTTGGTTGCAAAGAATGTATATTAAAGCATAGGTTTTACCGAGAAAATATTTTTTGAGGTTTTGATTTTAAAGAGTGAATCGTCAAAAATTTCCCATATTTGCTACATTTTTGGACCTACCCTGGTGGAGGTCCTATAAATTAACCTGTGTTTGTTCGTCCGTTCGTTCGTTCGTCTGTTACCAACTTTTCTCAGGATTGAATCATATGAATCATTTGATTTTTGGTACAAAGGTGCAAAACGGTGGTGGCTAAGATGTGACGGAGCTCGATTTTCGAAAAAACATTTTTTGGGGCAAATTGGGGCTAAACAACGGGTTTTTGGACTTTGTGAAAAATTGGATGATTAATTTTTTCTGATTTTTTGCATGAAAGTAGGGTACCAACATAGGTAAAAGATGACTCAAGCAGATTTTTGCAAAAAAATTTGTTGGCTTAAAAAACGCATGTTTATCTATAAGAATCACTATTTGTAAGCATACATCAATGTTCTTAGTGAAATTACTCATTTTTTTATGAGATAGATGTTTTTTATTGCTAATGAGGGCTTACCTTTGAAGAATATGTGTGTTTAGACATGAAATTTGGTTGCTTGGCGTGTTTTTATAGAAAAACTGGCCAAGTTCGATATTTCTTTATAAGCACATTATCAATTACTTAGGTATTAGCTTTTCTCGAGATTGGCTCTTTCATTCTTTAAGACTTTTTGCACAAAGATGCATAACTATAAACCCTCGAATGTGACGGAGCCAGATTTTCGATTTTCGGCAAATTTGGGCCAAAAAGCGGCTAAAAAAAGGGTTTTTTGGACATTGTGAAATATTGAATCGTTGTTTTTTTCTGATTTTTTTGCATGAAAGTAGGTACAAGATGGGTCAAGCAGACTTTTGTAAAAAAACTTTTCAGCTCAAAAAACGCATGTTTATCTATAAGAATCACTATTAATAAGCATACATCAATGTTCTTAGCCAAATTACTCAATTTTTTGATCAGATAGATGTCTTTTTATGCTCACAAAGTCTTGAATATGAAAGAATATTTCGACTAATTTTAATAAATCGTCACTATTTGTGTTCTGAATGATTTTTTAACGTTCATGCTCACGTAGATATCAATTATATATGTGTTAAATGCATAACCAGGTAGGTCCATAAAAGTATCACTTGTTTTTTCTCAATCTCTATTTCAAAACACCTCTCCCAACTGAGATATTCCAGGTTATGGACCTAGATTAAAATTCTTTCCAAATTGTACCAAAATTACAGAATAAGCCTAAAGTTTCTTCTCTATTTTAAGGAACTGGTAAATTATTGATAAAAATTTGGCTGAAAACTGGAAATTTGACGGAACAGAAGCTGAAAACAATCGACAGGTTGCAAAACCATATTAAAGTTCCAAGTGGTCACAGCAAGATGGCTAGACATATATCAAAGTATTACAAGAGGTTCAAAGCAGAAGAATGCAAAACATTTCTTTTGATTTACTCTTTGAATTGTTACAAAAGGATTCTCGGACGTAAAAAGTTAGCAAACTTAGCAAAATATGTCAATGCATGTCGTTTGCTGTGTCGCAAGTCAATTAAGAAGGAGGATATCAGTCGCGCTCATGAGCTGCTTCTAGATTTTTGCAAAGGATTTCAAAAGAATGTTTGGAAAATTTTGGTCCAGTTTATGCCTTCTGGTGCTTCTCATTTGAAAGGTATAACGGGACACTGGGTAATTTCCACACCAATAATTACAACATTGTATCAACTTTCATGAAAAAGATTGTCTTGAGCCAAAATATATCGTCCATGGACCACAGTTTGTATGACTCATTTTGAAACCAAAGTCTGCTCCTCGACAAATACTAAGTCGGAAGAAAAAGGAAAAGTCTTTTCTTTATGATCATGTCACATTTGATGGTATCAAATATTCTTCCATCAAACATAAGAATGGCGAGTCAGCTGATAAATTCGTTATGGTACCAATACCTGACAAGAAAGAGCCTAGCAACATCATTTTGCGTCCAGGAGAAATATTGAATCATCATAAAATTCCAATTGTTAAACCAAAATGTGAATTTGATTATGTGGCTGAGTGTCGATGGTTTAAACCGTATGATTATCAGGACGAGTTTGGGTTGGATTGTCCCTTGAAGGTTTGGAATTCAAATTATTAACACTGGAAGTTTTATACTTATGTGAGGCTCTCTGATATAAAGACTAAGTTTATATGTATAAAAAAAACTGCACCTATAAAAGGAACGATTTAATTTAGCGACGGAAAAAGAAAATTTATGATACAGTACATTTTGTATTAGATTTATAAGGTTTGGGTAGTTTTTTTTTGTTTCAGATTTGATGTGTCATTTGAATCATTTTTTTACTCATGTATTTGCATTGTCGAGGATAAATGATTGTGTAGTTCGTACACTTTCACTATTTGTCACTGATTTGCCCCTAAATTTTCTCAAAAGATTCAACAAATTCCTCTCCTACAGTTTTTGACATTTTTAGAACAAAACTTGTTGGTCATTTTATGTCATTTTATTTCTATATTTTTTGCGAAGCAAATGTACATGAGTGAAGCAGTTTTGCTATCGTGTGTGCGTACCTTTAACTATCTATCCTTTTGACTCTCTATAAGGCAGGGAGAGGGGAAAAACGTTTCGTATCTCCGAGTCGCGCGACACCAAAATATTTAGGGGATAAAATATGTCAATAGGTCACCTTTTCAGCAAAATTCAGTCTCTCTAAGGGTCGGTTTTCGGAGGTCCCGTCCGCACATACCCCTCATTCGCCAACCCTAGTACCCCCCGGGCTTTGGAACCATATCAAGCCCTGATAGACTTTTGTTTGAATATGTTGGAGATCAATTAACAGCACCTTCACTTTCAACCGTGCTTACTAAGCAGTTAATTTTTCAAAATTGGTTAACCGTTTGTGTTGATTTAGTCCGAGCGCTGGATGCTCTTCAGGACCGAGGTCTGCTGCACAACGACCTGCATAGCAGCATGGAGGTATAAAGAAACAGGAGAAGTATGCTATTGTAACCATGCTCGCCCTACGATTAAAAATATTACGATGCATGCATGCTCATAATCTCATACTTTAGGCGTACAAACTTTCGCGAGGATGAAAAATCGCGAATTTCACGACATTTACTTTCGCGAATTTAATGGAAAAATATTTTTCGCGAGCATAAACTTTCGCGAATCAAGATGTAAAATTGAGAATTTTCACATGAAAAAATGATTTAGAGGGACAAATATTTCTTAGATTGGTTCGAGACATTTGTCCTTTGACTTATTAGTATATAAGTGTCATAAAAGTTACATTTTATTCAAACTTTGAAGTTTTAAAGATTTTCTATTTTGTCAAGAAATTTTCGCGAGCATAAACTTTCGCGAATGGCCCTTCCTAGAATTTTTAAAGACATTTATTTTCGCGAAAAGGGTCAAAATTCGCGAAAATCGCGAAAGTTTCTGCTCGCGAAAGTTTGTACGCCTAAAGTATATCGTGCATTTTTAATGAGCTCTTTTGTTGATAGGTAAAATCTTATTGCATGGCTAACTTAAGTGTTGGAAATAAGATGGGACGAGATTCATTGTTTCTGACATTGGTGTAAGAAAATATTGTCCAATTTAGCTGGTCAGTGTCCTCGTTGACACGCGTGGTATTCCACAAATGTCAACCATATCGCGCCGACCATACTGCTCAAGATCATTGTTAGCAGTTGAGATGTTGTTTGCCTTAGTTTGTAGGTGATGCTTTGAGACTCGATTCCAATTTTGCAACTGCTTCTACCAGGTCTTTGTGTTTGGCGGTCTGATCATTAAATTCTGCATTGATATGCCTGCGATTTCACAACCTCCTGCGCGTCAGTATTAAGGGAGTTGACCTTTGCGTAGAGGTCTAAAAAATTTTAGTTTGCTTCAGTCTTTTCTTTTTGAATGGCAGTTAGGATCTTGAGGATTTCAGTGTTCGGTTCAACAAGTTTAACTACCGTTGCTTTTTCAACTTTCATCTCATCCAATGTTTACAGTAATAAATAATATATATTCTCAAAGATCTATTTACCTTCTAGCCTCTAGTCCAGGATCTGGAGCTCAACTATTTTTTGCCTTTGATAATCTGATGGTGGAAAAAATAGAGAGTCCAGTGGAACCCACAAATTATATAACTGAACTTCTCAACTGTCACACCAAATTTGAATTTAAAACCAATCAGAATTCCCTCTTTTTTTAATTTATAACTATGGTCTTCGCATAATTAGAGGGGCTGACACCATAATTATTCATTTTAAAATGGCAGAAAAAAATGTAAACATAACATTTAAAGTGATTTTTCTTTTCTGAAAACAGTACCCTAAACAATATTGTTGAAGTGAGAAAAGAACTTTTTTTTAAAAAGGAAAGTAATTTAAGTTGTTTTCCCCTATTTATTTCTAAATTAATTTATCAAAAGAAGAGTTGTCCTTACCGAACAAAATTCGATGTAAAAATTGTATCAAAATACCATTAAAACAACCGAAAAAACACTGAATTTAACTCTCTACATCAGCACGAATTTTTGTACTCAAACCAAAACCTTAGATTTAAGCGTATCTCGGTCTACCATTTCTTTTTTTGAAGATATGGTTTATTTACATCCCCCTGGTTTACTGCTCTATATCTCATTTTGCTAGAAAAATAACAGCATGAACTTACATTTGCGTGAAACCAAGGCTCTTTCACTTTCTTCTCTTCTTGTGACTATGTTAACACGACGGAAAGATTGATTTGTTTTCCGATGCTTTTACCTTATTTGTCGAGAAAGTACTCTCCACCGTAAGAGCTAAAAAAAGCAGCCGTGCCTTTAAAAAAGCAACAGCTTGAGCGAAAAAAAAGAGCAGCTGAGTAATCAGAAAGGAGAAAAACAGAGAAAAATCGAAAAAATACGCTTGTCCTCTTTCGTCCTAGTGTGAAGAAAAGGAATTAATTGGTTGACAAATAAAAAACACACATCAGTGAAAGCCAAAATAATGACTCTCCCTTTTCGTGCTTTTTTCATAATTGATAACTGTAATACACTGATATCATCTAAGAAATTACAAGAGAGACAAAAAAGACTGAGTACCAAGTTGCAAGCGGGAAAATGAAATTTCCAAACCATGTGTTCTACCTCTTCATTTTTGGTTTACTCATAAATGATATGAGCAGCAACATGGTTGGCAATTTAAGAAAATGCCGGGATCATTCTGTAGGTTATGTTTGACGCCATACAAAACATCAAAAGATCCAAAGACCGCGATTACTGGTACACACATTGAACGCTTAGAGGCATGCGGGATTAGGTTTAAGACTGACCCTACTCTCAAACTCAATGATACAACAACAATTTGCCGAGCTTGCGATAGTGGTCTCAAACATGTTGAAAAGGCAGATATATTGAGACAAAAATGGAGAAAGTCTACGTCTCTAAAAAGAAGACATGTGGATTAAATGCCGAGGGCAATGAAACAGACTATTTAAATACTGAAGAATATCAAGCAGACAGTCAGGTATGTACTTTAATCGGATTAAATTCGTAAATTGCGTGAGATTAAATTTCGTGAGCTTAAAAATTCGCCCATAGCATATTCTATTTTATAAATATATATACACTTTTTTTTTATAAGAACCAGTAAATTTTTTTTGAGGCTCGGCTCTTCTTATTTTTTTGGCACTTCGAGCCTCAAATTGTTCTTATCCTGTTCTTATTTTTAGGGCAAATTTGGGGGTATTTTTGGGTTTGAACCCTAATTTCATTAATTTGGCCCTTATTTTACCTAAAACTCAGCAACTCCAGGCTCAGGATTGTTCTTAAATTGTTCTTATTTTTTGGCATTTTTGAGCCTCATTGTTCTTATAAAATTGTTCTTATAAAAAAAAAAGTGTAATAAGGCTATGAAGGTTGGGAAAATTTGGTCGTGATATTGGCTAGCTTCTTTTAATATTTTCGATCACGTGGGCATCGGAATATCAGATGACAGCCCTGCTTTGAAATATGTGTAGAATATAATATGGAAAAATTATTAACTTTGCAGTCAAATCAAGAGAGGGATGCAAAAATTGCCGAGGATGAATTCAACAAAAAGGTTGCCGATACTTGTCAAGATGAGATCGCAAAACTAGAGCAACAAACATTCATGAAAGACATCTCTGTTGAGTCATTGGTTTCCTTCAACGATTTCGAATTTTATCAAAAAGTCGAGAAGATTTGCCCAGTTTTGACACATGCTATAAATGGTGCAATTAAAGGAGTTGGTGAACCATACAAGTAAACTTTCGTTTTTTTTCGATGAAAATAGATTTTGATTGATTCTTTGAGGATAGGGGAGTGAATGATTTTCAATTTTTTCTAAAAACTACGGTATCAAAAATTCTACCTTTTCCACAATTCCAGTTATTTCTTTATCATCTATTGGATTTTCAGACATGTCGGAGCTCGAACATTATGCGTGGGGCTACTTTTCAAAGCAAGATTCTTTGACTGTCGAGCAAACGTGATATGTCACCGTAACGATCAGCTCTTCTTCGCAGCTGGTATTAAGAGGAAGTGCTTTAAGTGGTTTAACAGACTGGGTGTGACTAATTCCTATCGAACTGCTTTGAAGAAGAACAAGGAGCTCGCAGATGGTTTTGATGAAGAGGTGAAGGAATGGAAAATGACTTTAGAAACAATCAAAGAAGAGGAAGAACCAATAACCGTGGAATACAGTGTAAGAATTACAACGACGTAATTATGTGCAATTCTCAAAAAGGGTGGATTTTCTCTCTTTTTCAGTCTTTTCTCTGTAAAACTGATACTGTTAATTTAATTATTTACCATTCATTGAAAAAATTTTATTATTCATCTTAGGATACCGGCGATAACCTGGATATCAATGTCCAAGCACGGCATCAAGGAAACGACCAAACCAACCAAGATTTTCACTGGTTCCATCACATCGCTATCAAAGACCGTCTTCTTTCTTCACAAGGTATACAATTGAATACCTTACTTTTAATTGCTTTGAAATATTTTAAATTCAGCACTAGGTGACTCAAGCTAATTTAAAAACATTTTCAATTTAAGATCATCGACCCGCAGAGTTTTACACTCAGTTTGGGATATTACCAAATTCGGATACTTGTCAGCAAATCAAAGATGAATTTATCTTCCTTGTTGCGAAGTCAATCGTGTCTCACTTGCCTGCTTTTGAGCCCTTAAAGAAGCATATTTCAAGACATATCGACCACCCATTTGTGAAAGAGATGTCTCAAAAGTCAACCGTAATCCCCCTTGGTTTGATTTTTGAGAACGAGAACACTTCTGCTGGTATGGCAAAAATTTTGAGAGAGATTCAAGAGAAATACGTACCCGTGATTGTGAAAGACGACAAAAAACAGGTAAGCTGTCAAAATTATATTTTGATATTCACGTTTCCTACGTTCAAATGTTAAAATAGTATGTTAAAATTTTGTAAATGACGCACTACTTAAAACGCTACCTACTGAAAGTCGTATTATCCGTATTATCAAACTTTATAATTATCTATAGATTCCAACTTTTTTTCTTTCCATCATTAGATCTTAACACCCATACCATTCTTGGGAGATCTACTAACCTATGAACGAGCCATCAATTTCATTCGAGCTGTACTGAACGGACATACTGATATCGAGCGATTAGAGGGTATCGAGCCTCAGTTTGCAGATTGGCATTGTAGGAAAACCCTTTACGAGGTAAGGGGTTTGACATTTTAAAATATTTTTGACGGTTTTATATACATTAAGGGAACTAATTTTTGCTAAAAAACTAATCTCGAAAAAAAGGTTGAAAAAATAGAATTTCGTGGGAATCTATTTCGCTGTTTTTCCTTTTTTTGGAAAAAATTTCGATAAAATTGGCAAAAATTGTATTTCGCGGGTTTAAATTTTCGCGATTTTGCCATTTCCACGAAAATAAGAGTTTTGATCGGATAGAAGACCTTTATACAACTGGATATATAATATTCTGAATGTCATCAAACTTATCTTAATAGGTCAAGGACAAGCTATTCAGGGTAAGAAGTTCAGGAAAAGAGCACGGAACCGTGACATGGGCAATGAATGTAATGCAAGCCTCGAATGCCAAAAAGGGACCACATAAGGCCATGAACGCATACTCCGAATACACAGACAAGGAGCTTGACGGGCAAATTGCTGCTATGACGATGGATTATTTAAACATGAAGAATTTTGAAGGTATTCAATTATTTAATTCACATCGAACTTGTCATGCACTTTATTGAAAAATTCCCATTTTAGCAACCTTTGTTTTTGGAAAACATACCTGTGTCATCTTTGTAAAGCTATTACCCCTCCCCCTGGATCTGATGTAACAAATACAAAATGCTTATCTTTTTAGACGATCCAATACCAGACGACATAAAGAATGGTACTCCAGAAGTGATTAGAGAATACATCCAACGAATTGCACAATACATCATCGAAAAGTATGGATATAATCATTCTTCAAAACTTTTTAGCCTTCTACAGGAAATAACTATAGGTTAGGTTAGATATTGTGAGAAAAAAAATTTAACGGGAATTAATTTTTGTGATTTTGTCCTTTTTTTTAGACAAATTTCTTTCATTTCCCTAGAGACTTTTCAATTTTTAAAATAAAATTGGCACTGAATATCGCGAGTTGATATTTTCGCGATTTTGCCGAAAAACTGTGAAAAAAGCGAAAATTAAGGTACATGAAAAAATTACCAAGCTAACTATTTTATAAACGGCGGAAAATTGACAAAGTAATTAAAGTTGCTTTGTATATATTTTTTTAAGATTCACCGTAATTTATCATACCGAAAAGGATAAAGATCCATCAACTGACCCTTCAGAGCCGAAGTCACACTTTTTCTTTTGTGTCAAATGTGACAATCAACCATTTCAAAGCAAACCAGAACGAGATCTTCACGAACAGATTATTCATTCTTTTTATCGGTAAGAAAGCTTTCTTTTACATGTACTTACTCGAAATCTAATCTAAATTGTTAATAGCGATTAAGTTTTTCTAACGAAATGTCTAGTTTGAGCAAAACCAATTTATAATATTCATGACGTAATCTATCATACGGAAACACTAAGAAAACCCATTTGCAACCACTTTTACTGTTTAAAACTCAAAAAGGATTATTCAAAATCCGTCACATCGTTAGAGACAACCTTGTGGATATCAAGAATTGTAATTTAAAATTTATTTTTTTTGTTCAGGGATACTTCTCCGCTAAGTGAATCAAACGAAGATTACGTGATGAATTATCAAGAAGCCCTATTTACGATAAATCTTTTGTTGAGAAACATCCATGATGCTATTCGAGAAGGAGATGGAGAGCGATTGATCAATTCCTATAAAATAGCCCTGCTCTATTTTAAGGCAACACGACACCACAAATATGGCCTTGCGATATTGAATCTACTGGCGAGCATTGAAAGCAAGCCCGAAAAGGCATTCAAACTAATTTGGGGGAGATTTGTCAATACACATGGCTTTCGTGGTCGAAATATTTCACGTGACTTACACCTAGAGCACCTTAACAGATTTTTGAAAGGACTCTTAAAACCCCTTCATAGTAACTTAAACGAAGAAAACGCAAAAAGGATTGCATTTTCAATAAAAAATCTTCGAAAAATAGTAAAAAACTTCGAGGATACTCTCCAAATCAAAGAGTTAAGAGGATCTAAACGAGCAAAAGCTTCACTGAAGGACATCAAAAAACTTACACTTGCCTATGTTGCTGCTGGTACCTTTGAACGAAAATCTGGTAGAGAATACGAATCCTTTACTAAATTTAACAAAAGGGTTTTATCTAACTTAAATGACAATTTTATGACATGGGTATCAAGGAAGTGTCGCCAATTCAAGGAAAACATTTTTTGTGTTTGATGATGACGAAGAAGAAGAAGAAAATGAAGATGACGAAATCGAAAGTGAAGACTCCGACTCTGAAATTGATGATTCAGACTCTGAAAGTGACGATGCTGATGATGAAACAAATGCTGCAAAAGAACGTCTTTTTTCATTATGTCAAACCTTACAAGAAAAAATCGATAAACTAAAGAAAAATTAAAATCTTCCACAAATAGTATTTCAATTTACTACAAAGTGTCCTAAAAAATTACATTAACTAGGAGAGGAACCATCAATCTTTGTTATAAAACTTTTTTCCTCCTTTCATTTAAAACAAAATTTGTCAATACAGTATGTCAAATCAATCAAGTTATTTTATAAAATAGCATAGCATTGCAATTTGTAATAACTAAGACGAAAAGGTAAAGGGATTCGTAATTCAGAGCAGAAGCAGAAGGGGCATTTTTTTTTTCAGGGACACTCTGTAAATCTAATGATTTGTAAATATTTTCATGTTTTATAACTTGCTAACTTTTTACCGACTAAATTGCCTTCTTCCTAATTCTTTATTAAAGATAAAATAGAATAAGCTATGAAAAATTGTAAAGTGTAACAGTTATTTTTTTCTAACAGACCCGTTGCTTCTCTTGTATTTCATATCATACCCTCCTAAAAGCACAAAAGTGGAGCTTTTTTATATATTTTACGTCGAGAATAGCAGGGTGAAGTGAAAATTGGCCAACTTGTAAAAATACCCTCCAGGGCGAATTTCAAAGATTTTGATAAAAATGCAGTTATTTTCTCTTTGGTTAACAGAAATGGTTGGCTTTTACTTTTATCAAGTCCCAATGCACAGTAAAAAGCGTCAAACTCCCAAAAGGGGCAATTCTCATGTTCTTATAAAGGTCAAGTATGTAAGTATGTAAGAATAGATTAGGAATATTTCACCTCTATTTTGGCAAGTTCTTAAAAATACTTGCCCCTCAGTCAAAGTACACTATTCTAATAAAAAATCGAGAAGTTAAAAATGTTAAAAATCAAGAAGTAAAGAAGAAGTACAAAATTCTCTGTTAAAATCATTCGTCATCACTACTATCAGTACATAGTAGTGAGACTATTGAGTCATTGTCTGAAAAGTATTTAGTCGTATCATCCAAAGCCATTTTTTCCACAGGTGTGTTAGTATCTATTTCCATGTCATCAAAAACCATATTAATTATATGCAAAATTTTATTTAATGTCTTGTTTTCAATAACACCAATCATATTGACCAAAAATAATTTCGAATCAATCTTTTCTACATTGGCAATGATTCTTTCAATCTTTTCGTCAGTTAATCCAGTGGCAATACTAGGAGGCACACATAAACCAGTTGACATACTTTCCCTGTATCCTACAACCAAATCCTTCACCAATTGTCTCTGCTCAACAGTAACATTTCTGAGTTTTTTGGTTTGCTTGACTTCGTGACTTTCTGCAACCTGTTAAATAAAAAGGTGTGACAGATGAAATTCAAAAAATTCTTCTGGAACTGTAAAATCTCCATCTAGCAATGCTTGAGCGACTTTTTAAGTACCTACAAACTCACATTTTGAATAAATGTGATGTCTAAAATGCATTGTGTGTACCAAGCAGTACAAAGTGAAGGGTAGTAGTCCTTTTTAAAAATCAGTTATTATTCATAGTATATATACTAGAGTAGCTGTTTCACCTCTTCTGATGTTCAGTGGGTTTAGTCTCTAAAAAGCAGGGTAAATTGGACCAGCAAAAATACATTATGAAAAATTGAAAATACCAAGAAGCCTAAAAAAACTGAATTGAAAAATAGCCAGATAGCAATAAAATGATATACCTCATACAGGCCAATTGGACAATCACCACAATCACAATTTGAAGAACATATGGTACAACAGTTGTGCTTTAATTCAAGTGATGGAATGGTACAGTTATTCTCATTGAATTGAGTATACAATTCTGTTCTCAAACATCTTGTACCGGCCATGTAGCTCTTGAGATTAGCTGAAATGTTTCGCTTAGCATTGGGAAAAGTATACAGCACGGCATGACATTGGTTGATAGTATTTCGTCCAGCTCTACCAATCTGTTGACAATAATCGAGAACATCGTAGGACGGCCCATAGTGGATGACATAACGGACATTTTTTACATTAACTCCACATTCCAGTGCACTTGTACAAATCACTATCCTGATTATCGCATTGTCAAATCTGAGAGATTTTAAAATCTCATCTTTACAAGATGGAGGAGTTTCGGCATGAAACATGGCCACTATTTCTCCTGGGTTAGCATATTTTTCAGCGAAAAATGATAACAGGACACTGTAAAGCTGACCACACAATTCCATTGATCTGGTATATATTAAAACCTTGAAATTGCTTTCAAGTCCAACTAGCCATCTTAAACAAGCATAATCCTCTTTGTCTTTAATCTTTATAATGTTTAATTTAATGTTTGGACGATCACTGCAAGCAGAAACAATTTTCAGATGTTTCGAAAGTTCCACGCTATTCATGATGAGTTCTGTTAGGTCAGCATTGACAGTGGCACTAACGGCCAATACAGGAAGGTCTGGTTTGCATATCGATCTCAACTCTGAAATGCGAGAAAACGATTCACGAAACGCAGATTCTGTTTTGCCAAAACAATTTTTGGATGCTGCTCCCCTAAAAATTAAAATGAAATCAAATTATGACTTTTATTTTCATTAAAACAGTAAAAAGACTCACAGAGTGATTCATGCAAGTTCCTGCTATCAGCTTAGCCTTAATAGTTAGCCTCTATTAGAGATAACATCAGAGAAAAAATGTCATAAATTCATCTAGCAGTGACATCATTAGGGCTTTAATTAAATACTAAAAATCTCTATTTTCCTTAATGAGAGATCTATTTATGTGACTAGTGTAGTCTGGTACAGGGTAGGTGGAACCAACATCATTAACATACATAAGAGGAACGCCGACACAAATCAATTATGAAGGGTTACTAAAGAACACTCACCAGGTAACTTTATGAACCTCGTCGACAACCAAGCAAACCAAATTTTTCCTAGCAAATGTTGACTTCAGAAATTTTTGGGCTGTGCTGTTTTGAAGCCAGTTTTCTGGAGTACCAAATATCATGTTATGGCTCTTCATGTTTTCTTCCTGAATCGTACAAGCCTTTAAGTTGAGTGGTGAATTATTGGCTTCATGAATTTGGTCCTTAATCAATGCCACCAGAGGTGAAACCACAATGACAAAGGGAGAAGGTGCAATATCAAGGTTTTTGGTAAGAACAGGTAGTATTTGAAAAATTAAACTTTTTCCAAATGATGTTGGTAAAACACATAATGTATCTTTCCCACGTATAATATTGTACACAGCATCAAATTGTTTCGGTTTCATTGAGAAATCAAAGGATTCCATGATCTTTTCAACTGCATTTTTGATGTATTTTTTCTTTAAATTTTCCATTTTTACTTTTTCCACCTTGTTTCTCTCCTATTTTCGCCAATCTGATTTGTTTTTGTTGAGAACTTGAGAAACGGCGCTCAAATTCAATAATTAGACCGCGGTTGTTTTCACTAAAATAAGTTAGCGAGTAATCGCCTAATAATGTTTTCTTCGGTCGAATAACCACGGCAATTTATATAATTTCACAAGTTGACGCATGCGTCGACCGAAAACTGTCGAGGGGTTCCCTCTGACGTCCTATCGCAGCGCCATCATTCAAATCAGAAAGCGAAGATAGTATACGGCAGACTTTCTGACTATCTAGCCTCAAGATATAAACTTGTATATAGTAGACTTTATATATTTTGAGAAAAAAGAAAACATTCAATTCAATTCAATTGTAGAACTAGTTTCTGTAGTTTTTGTGCTTTCATGAGGTTAGTTTCGGTTACAGAAAATATTGAAAAAAACTTTGGATGCTAGCAAGTATTCCATTCCCTTGCTAGCAATGTAACATTGTTCTTGAATAGCCTTTTTTAATTTTATTTCATCGTTATCTAAAACATTTTCCAGATTTGCTATTTTATTAAAAAAAAATTTTAGTTTGATAATTGTGAATGAACTTACTAGAAAGTTTAGTGGTTGGTTCATTCATAGTGATATAATTTGTGTTCCGTCATTTCCTTTTTCTCTTTCAGTCGTACGGCCATTCGGATACGGCACGCCGAACCGGGCTCTAGGCCAACTTTTCAATATTGCTTATTTCTTTCCTAATCTCTTCTAGATTTATGTCCAGAGCTCCTTAGCTCTAAAACATTAGAAAACCATCGTGAAACAAGTTGCATCATATTTTTAAGCTTACACATCTCTATGCTATGCTGCTTTTTTTTTCGTTTGAACATTTTCATTCAGCATGTTTCCGACTACCTTTATCAGATAGGACTATTCAGCATGTTGCTTGTTCTTTTTAACCTCAAGGCAAGCTGTCAAACAGCCTTGCCAATTTCCCTTGCCACATTCCCAACCTTAACCATCAGTTACCAAGAACACCATTGGCGTTAGTGAACCGTGTTCAATTTCGATCACTCTATCGTTGTAATGGCGTTTCTTGTCCGTTTTATTCAGCATGTTGCAGCTTTGAGGTGCTAGGGAGACCAACGTTCTAGTGAATTAAAAATCTTTATTTCAAAAAGTAATTTATGGCCTGTCAACCAAAATTCTCTTGCTGGAACATGTAAATGAGCTTTGTCTAATTTCACTGACGACTACAAGGTTTTCGACCCCCACCAACGATAGGAGGCGGTTTGTGTGGTAATTTTTGCGCGATCCAACGATTCTTGATACGCGATGCACGATCCATGCATACATTATGTTAATTTTTCTAATTATTCTAAGTATGCATGAATAAATTTTCATAATATATGAGTTAGTTACAAAACAATACTGGAAAAGAAAAAAAGAAGGGAGTCAACAAAACTGTTGTCGCCCCTGCATCTGTCCAAGTGTTTGACAAGGATGGGAAGGTTGTATCGTTGAAAAGGAAAATAAAGGCAGATGCAACCAAGCATCGTGGTGAAGAGTTTGCTGCCACTCCAAAAAGTAGGACTGATTCAAGAAGGAACTATAAACGTAGTGGTCTAAAGAAACGGCTATTCTTTTTTAGAATCAACCTTACAATCTAGTTTTTATATTTATAAAAACTAGATTGCTGTCGTGTGGAAAGGAATGTCGGCGTGACTGTTCCTTTTGTTTCGATAATAACATCAAAGCGGGAACTAATTTTCTTCTCATTTCTTTCTTTCCTTTCCTTTTTCTTTCTGGTTAGATCACGCTTTCCTTCGCATTCTCCAAGCGTGGTTAGCTCAATCGGTTAGAGCGTCTGTCTCATAAGCATGGGTTTACGAGTTCGATCCCACTTGGTGTCAAAATTTTCAATTCTTCAAATTTCTTTTTTTAATTCTCTTTCTATTATAATGAAGGTCAATCAAACAAGTAACTAGCATATATTACCTCCGCTCTCTGTGTAAGGTTTAGATAAGCTATGATAGCATCACTTAATAAGAACTTTTTTAAGTTTTTTTTTCTTCAATCTTTTTTTTACCACAAAGCGATTATTCAAGGGTGAGATATAAAAGAACGGGTATAGGCGTTTGCGCCTGCATTTGGTGACTGACAGTTTCAGTTTCAGTTTCACTTCTTGCGAGCGATTCTTTGTAAGAGAATCGTCAAATAACTTTTTTCAGAATCATTCTCGTTTTATACTTTAAAGACATAATGATAATTGATTTCCGGGTCAAAATGTTTGACACTTGATCCAATCGTTTGCTTATCTTTCTTGCGTGGTCGTCATTTGAATTTCAATATTCAATGCTTATAAAATACGGTTGTTATAAGGGTATTAAACTCCTCACTAGGAGGGAACAGATCATAAATTCGAATTGAACGCGTAATTACTAATAGCAATTAACATTACATAACGCGTCGATATTTCTACACTATCATGAAATGTGATTCAAAATTAAAGTGATGAGCACAAAGACAAAATCACGAATTGGAAAATTTGTCACCCAGCGGGATCGAACTCGGAAACCCATGCTTATGAGACAAACGCTCTAACCGATTGAGCTAACCACGCTTGAAGAATGTAAAGGAAAGCGTGAAATAACCAGAAAGAAAAAGGAAAGAAAGTAACAAGAAGAAAATTAGTTCCCGCTTTGATGTTATTATCGAAACGAAAGAATCAGTCACGCCGACATTCCTTTCCACACGTCAGCAATCTAGTTTTTATAAATATAAAAACTAGATTGTAAGGTTGATTTAAAAAAAGAATAGCCGTTTTTTTAGACCACTACGTTTATACCAATGGTTTTATAGACAGGTTGATTCAGAACAAAACCCGCACAAGCCATGATGGCATGGTTGTTTTACAAGATTCAGATCGAAATGAAACCTATTTTTATGCAACCAACCCAGAGAAACTTAACTTTACACAACCCAATGGCAATGAAACAATAACTTCTGAAAACTGTCTGCTGCAGTCCCTGGCCGTTCCCTCTTTCTTAGAACTAGCTAATCAATCCCATCTAAAAAATTACGTGTTGACATAAAGACTAAAGGTTAAAATTTCAAATCAATTGAATTCAGACTCGAAATTAATAGACCTGTCATGGTTAACCTAACACGTCATTATTAATGCAATTAATTAATTTGCCTTGAATCCGCAAAACTAATTTAATTTTATACGCCATCCGCCAAATTAATTTTTTTTCTCGTATTGTCTGAATTTCGCAATTTACCCACAAAAAGTATGCGATATCAATGTTTTGACCTTGATTTTGCACCTTAAAATCTGTCATCCGCCTAATTGAATTCTTGCCAAAATTAATTGTTTCCCTATTCTGCCAAATTAAATTCCCTTTAAAAAAAGTTTTTTGGCCATCCACCAAATTAAATTCCTGCCAAAATTTACTCTTTAACAGGAGGCACAGCATCTAAATTAAAATACAGATACAAGGAGGCAGTTTAATTTTGATAAGGTATTACCAGAACTAAACTTTTTATATTGTTGTAATTTTTATTTGTGTTTTCAAAAAAATACGAGCAGTCCTTATATCTATGTTTCAAAAGGCAATATACAAAATGTGTTTTATTTTTCAGACTAAAGCCACAATAAAACATGTAAATCTAACATCAGCACCGTTGGTCACCATGGAGGTTGGGGTCAAAAGAATAATATCTTTTCAGTCATATAAATATTCTAATGAAGAGAGAAATCAACTCTAGCCAAATGACCATTGAAAATTGAGATAGGAAATTTTCACAAAGATTTCTGTGAGACAAAATGACTTTGAATTTGAACACTGAACAACACTGAAAAGGTGTATGTGTTTGCAAAATTAATTCAAAAATTATAAGATTCAGAAGTCATTTCACAGTCACATTTGCTTGTCAACATTTAGAATCAGCCAGGAACATCTGTGTTGCCAAGATGTCAATACCACAGAATACTTTCAGTTTTTCTACCAATGCCTTTGGCCTTTTGCTAAGCCACTGGTGAACGTCATAGTCTCCCAGCCGTTCAAGGTCAAGGTAACCTGAGATCAGATTGTGATTGTTTTCTGCCCACCACGCTGAAGCTCTAAAGGGATGGGTGAAAACATACAATCTGACGAATATGCAATCTCAAAATCGTAAGGACCGCGTTCGTCTAAAAGGACTGGGGATGACAACAAAGTTGCGTAATTGTGTTTATGAATAGGGCGCCGTATCAGTTTTTGACTTTCTGGCGCACAACAAGATTCTTGTTGTAAAATTTTCCGCGGGAGGACTATTTTCCTCAGATATATAATTTTCAAGCGCCTTTAGTGGTTTACCGTGAGCGTAAGAAAATTATGAACAGCTGTTATCAGGTTAGGTCAAGGGGACCCTCCTTACGTATATTCTTTATGTCTTTCAAGATACTTTTAACGATGTCTTCTTCTTTATTTTCTGGCGGTGCTACCCCGTATCAATCTTTACATTCCATACAAACACGCGCAGTTTTACAAGTGATAGCACCGCGCTCTTTCATAATTGTAACCTTGTTAGCTGTGATGTTGGTGAACCCTATTCTGAGGAAGTTAGTACATGTTGAAGCTAGATCATGGTTTTTGCAGCCACATCCTTTTTCGAACACAATTTTTTTTAAATTGAAGGGATATCTATAAGTAGTCAAACCAGGTTCTTAAATGCACGAGAAGAAACTTTCACCATTTTTTTACGAATGAAATGTGAACAAACTACGACAAAATGCTTTTCAAACGCTTTCTCACTTCAGCAAATCTACGCTTCTTCTTCAGCTTGATTGACCAGTGGTAATAAATGTCAACAGCGGTGAATTTCTGCAGAACAGCCCCAATACTCCACTACGTCATCGTTCCTATTGAACTCTGCCGCCACCATTTCCCCAAATTGTTGTCGGCCTTGCACCTTCACAACATCAGCCCTAAAATAAGTAACAAGATAAGTCACCCTGGACCCGTTCTGGGTTTTTCACTTCCTCCTTCTCCTTGGGAAAGTCACAATCTGAATCACTCAGTAAAGTTGGGTTGATCGATGTGGTTAGTATTACTACACACGGAGAAAGTGTACCATCTTCAGTATCAAATTCTAGGGCTAGGTTTTCATCATCAAAAGATAGATCTTCCATTTTTATTATTATTATTATTATTATTATTATTATTTTATATTCACTAAAATGTATATTATGTGTTATAACCAGATTCTTGGATTGTTTTTATTCCATGTTTTATCCCTTTTCACAGTGTTGGACTTATGTAAATATAACCTGGATATCCAAGCTCAAAATTTTAGAAAGTTCTAAAAATATAGAGCTTGGTTTCCATAGAGAAAGAAAGTGCAAACCCATATTTCCAAAACTTTCCTAGCCAACCCAGAGCAGCAAAACATAAAACCATTTAATACATCCAAAGATTACAGTCCATGAACAAGTTTGCATGCATTATCATGACCAACCATCAGACCATGTTTTCTTGAAGAATGAACTTGCCTCTGTTTTCTTCTTTTTCATGTTTTCATGTAACAGGCAGCTCTATCTTCACTAGCAAGTGGAGGATTATCCTATTTTTGCTTCAGAATTGCTCCGCGTTAGGTAGATTGGTCCTTATAGTTTTAGCGAAGTGATATGGAGAATCCAAATTGCTCTAGGGAGACCAGGCTGTAAACCAGAACATAAAATATAAAAAACTAGACCGTGAAATAGTTTACAGCCTGGATATCCAGGCTAATGTAAATAGTATTGGGCACATTAAAGCTAGAAAACCTATTTATAGTTAGCTAGTTTTACTTTTACTGCTTGTCAAAGATGATCTCACGAGTTTTGCTGTGATTAGTTGTTTTAAGTCCGTCATTATAGAAAAATCGGCGCCATTTAGAAAAAGAAACTGGCGGCCACGTGCAGAGCAATGTAGGATCGATTTCTGCATGCACTAGTTAAAAAAATAGACAATACTGTGCATAATATATGATAATTTTCAAAAATTAAGTTCATCCAACCAGATGTCCCCCACCCTTTCCGCCTACTGCAATGATGGGTGCGTATTTCAGCCGAAAAATTGCAGTGGCTGACTAAGGGGGAAGGGGGGAGCTCGTACAATATGGAAATATTTCACTCGTTCCGGATTTTCCGTATATTTCCTCGCCTAAAGGCTTGGAAAATATTGTACGGAAAAATCTCGGAGCTCGTAAAAATATTTCTCATATATATATCATATTTAATATTTTATATATATTTTTTAGCTTTTACAAGCATTTCTTATTTGATTTAAAAAAAAACTAGCCTGTTAACCAATTCGTTGGATGTTTTTGAAGTTAAAAGAAAAAGAATGTTTTGGCTACAATACAATAATGACTGGTTAGCGAGGGCTGTGCTGAGAAATATTGCCCGAGGGCAATATTTTAAGTACAGCCCGAAAAAACCGGTCATTATTGTATTTCTTAACTGTTTCCTTCAGGTTCGATTGATTTTTAGCGCTTTATCCAGGAAAATAGCGAAATAAGACAAAAAAAACAAGCGAAAAGAGATCAAAATGTGTTGTATTCTTGTGGGGTGGTCATCGATCTTCAAAAAGCTTTCGACACAGTAGATCATGAAATTCTTTTGTCATTACTTCATCACTATGGAATACGTGGACTCGCGAACCTCTGGTTTTGATCTTATCTGACTGACAGAAAACAATATGTTTCAATTCCTGGACATGATTCCTCAAAACGATCCGTTAAACACGGAGTGCCCCAGGGCTCTGTGCTAGGACCTCTACTTTTTCTAATATATATAAATGACTTTCCTCAAGCCATTCTGAATAGCAAAACAAACCTATTTGCCGACGACACTTGTCTTCCGATTCGAATCTGAATTCATTAGAAGTCAAAGTGAATTCCGACTTAATCAAACTCTCTTCTTGGCTTTGTGCTAACAAAATCTCTCTTAATACTACAAAAACTGAGGTTATTCTGTTTAGAAGTAAAAATAAATCTGTACCATATACCATGAATCTCAATCTTGATGGCCACGTTCTGAAATTTTCGAAACGTGTCAAATATCTTGGTCTTTTTCTCGGTGATAATCCAACGTGGTATTTCCATTTTGATCATCTGTCCGCAAAACTTCGAATCGATCGAATGGCATTTTGTCCAAACTACGCCACTTTGTCCCAGAGACCATTCTTAAAACCTTGTACTTTGCTATTTTTCACTCTCATTTGTCATACGCAGTAATTGTGTGGGGGCAAAGTATCACTCAAAACTCTAGAATAGGCAAACTTCAAAAAAGATGCATGCGATGCATGAATTTTGAATTTTCCCACAGGTAAACCCCCAAAAATAATTTTTCGCAAAAACATTTTGCCAATGATGATCACCAATCTATATTTAAACTTTTGACAAAGCGATATCGCAAATTATATCATACATGGAAAGATATTTTCCTTAACAAATCCTTACAAAGGGTAAAAAGTACCCCCTAAACTCGGGCCCATTATGAAAAATTGACCAGGAATTAGCTTTTAGGACCGAGCATTTCTTAAACTAGGATATTTGAGGATTCCAAAAATGTATAGTTTATCCTGTAGAATCTCGGGTTAAAAGCAAAATGCCATTTTTCAGGTTTGGCTCCCGGACTAAGATAATGAAATGGTGGCCCACTATGCATCAAGCTGCGAGCCATAGCCGTCCCAGATATTTTAAATGCTGTCAAATTTCCACCAGATCGCTTGCGAATTAGATAAATGCCACTCGGGACCATTTCAAACAGTTCTAAACGTGCTTGTTCAAAGAATTTTGTAAACAACTCTATTGAAAGAGAGCCAGCATCAACTCCAACTTCCCCATCAAAGTCCACACGGAATTTGTTGAATAGCATTGACTTACGAGCCGAAGCAATCTTATAAAACCTCATTGCGTCCTTCCAGAGATTTTCCCTTTTCACTGTGAGAAGCTCGTCTTTGGTCGTTACTTATTGTGCATATATAGCAATTACTTCTGCACCCGTTGGGACTGAAGATGGATCAAGTGAAAAGTTGTTAACCCTATTAGCCCCAGGGGGGGGGGCAGAATCTACCACGCTGGAGTTCTTTTGTTTATATCTCGGAAAAAGAATTTTTAAACGACTTGAAACTTTCTGACTTTTAATAAAATCTTATTAAGAGTACTTGTGCAAAATTTTAGGGTCATAGGTTGTCCAGATCAGGTTTTATGACTTTATTGTGAAACATGACATTAAACCCAGCTAAAATCGCTTAAAACTCAAAATTTTAAAGTGCTGATAACTTCTAAAGTATTTATTCAATCATTATCAAATTTTGACACGTGATAGGCATTTGATAATACAAATTTAAAAAATTTAAAGCAAATTTTTGAAAATGATGACGTCATCATTTATGACGTCATCAAGTTTTGAAAATGTTACTCATCTAAGTTTTGAAAATGTTACTCATCTTCAGCATGGATTTAAAATAAAACTCTTCATGGAAATTGCAAAACCGGCAATTATGTTAAAGAACAGTCTTTTACCTTTCAGAATCTTCAAACAGAATTGAAATATCTTTTTTGGTTCGACAGTAATAGACATTTTTGTAAACCATATGTTTGGGCTTTTTTCCGACAGGTGGAAATTTTGTGATGACGTCATCAGTTTTTGAATGACGTCATCAAATTTTTTTTTCTTCCTGGAAAATTGTATCATGATCGAGAACATCTGTACCAAATTTCATGGCCATAGCTCTTCTAGATCGAAAATAATCGAGGGTGGTAGATTCTACCCCCCCCTTGGGGATACAAAAGTCAAAAAAGCTTGGGGCTAATAGGGTTAAGCTCATCTACTGTGTCATCAAAGTCTTTGTGTTTGTTCATTGTACTCGTGATTTTTAGTGAATCAAGAACAGGAAACATGTCTTGCAACGTGTCAAACATTTACTTTGCGGTTGGTTTAGTAGAATGTTCACGATCACCAGAGTATTCACCACCACCAGCTCCACTGGCACCAGAGTATTCACCACGACCAACTTCACCGCCATCACCACCGCCATCACCACCACCAACTCCACCTCCACCAGAGTGTTCAACATCTGAAAGGCACAACTCATCAAATTATTCACATATACACTATGAAAATATATCTAAAAGTATTATGTAGTTTAGCAGCTTCATAGTGTGAGCCCCCCCCCTCCATAAAGGGGGATTTAAACTTCCAAAAAAGAGAAAAATAGGGGAGGGGGTCAGAGGTTTATGGATAAAAAGGGGAAGGTAGGGATTTAAGATTTTTCAAAGAGGCATTACATTGTTTTTCAAATACAAATAGATTGTTACTTTACTTTAAAAAAATAATCTGAGGATAAAATCTAAAAATTTTCCTGTCGGACCATGGTGGGTCCCTCCCAATACTTAACTTTCTTGAAAAAGCTTTTAGTCAAGTTTGAACTATTGTGTCGGTCAAATTCAATTTTTAAAATCTGGAAAATTCTTTTAATTAAGCCATGTCATTGGCGCAGATGAAGGCCGGTTTGTGTGGAGTTTAAAGCATTTTCAACAAACAACATGCTGAATGGACCTAACTAACGAATAATATCAGATGAAAAAGAAAAAATATTGCAATAATTGTACAAAATTTCAGACTGGAAAGATAAAAAAGCTTGTCTAATGAAAATTGTGAAGTGGTAAAGGTGAATTTCCCAAAAAACGAAAAGTTGTATTTTATGAACAAAAATTTTCCTGGAAAAATTACTTCAGCATTCTTTCAGAGAATCTTGCCCTCTATTTTTATGCAAAAATCAGAAAAAACTAATGAAGCAATTTTGCACTTAGTCCAGAAACCCTATTTTTAGGCATTTGCCCAAATTTGCCCCAAGTCTTTTTTTAGAATATTTGGATCATTCACATTTTGGGCATTGTTATTCTGCATCGTTGTGCCAAAAATCATAAAAGAATAATCAGCCGGTCTTGAGAAAGCTTAAATCAGATGAAAAATGATATTTGAGTAAATCCTGAAAAAAATTTTTGCAAACAAAAGTTCAATGGCTGAGATATGCCACTTTGAAATTTTGAAGTCTTTGTGTCGCGAGCACAGAGTACAATGTCTGGTAAGCGCTGTGATTCCCCTGTCTAGGGGTAGGAAACTATCCTGGGATAGGGCCCGGTCTCATGATATCGGATGGTCAGCTTCTCTCTTTTCTCTTTTGGCTCAAATTTGCCTCAAAATTTTTTTTCTTAAAGATCAGGCTCTGTCACATTTTGGTTGTTGCCATTTTCCCTAAATGTGTAAAAAACGTAAAACAATTAGAAAAAACTAATGAGCCGATCCCAAAAAAAAAGTATTGGTTAATTTATAGGACCTCTGAGGTAGGTCTAAAAATGGTGGGAATACCAATGTAGATGAGGATGATTTTAATCATTAAGAGTCGTATCGTTAGCTGAAATGGGATGAGCTGGAGTTTTTACAAGATACTTCACTAATTGGTCATTTAAAGTGATAGAGATGACGCGTTCTTTAGAAAAAGTAATAAGATTCTTTTATTACATCTTAACGACCAACCAAATCAAATAAGAGCTTGTAAAAACTCCAGCTTGTCCCGCTGAAATGGATTCCAACGAAAATAAATTCTCGGTCAGAAAATATATTATGAAAAATTGCGATGTTCTGATTGGAAGAAATATTTCCGACAGAATAAACCAATGAGCATACATGACTGACAAAACATAATTAGATAATTGATATAGCACTAAATACAAACGATTTCGAAAAAGTTTTCAGGAACAATCATACTGAAAATATATATTTGTACGTAGAACAATACACCATATCTTGATTCCTTGATATACATTTTTGTAAAAGAGTAATAAAAGAATCTTATTAGAACGCGTCATCTCTATCACTTTAAATGACCAATTAGTGAAGTATCTTGTAGAAACTCCAGCTCATCCCATTTCAGCTAACGATACGACTCTTGGAGATTACGTCATGACTTGCTATTGTTTGACTGTGCGCGCGATAAATGGTGTGTAGCTTAGTTTCTGACGTCCTGCAAAAACAATTATAAAGGTAAAATGGTGGTTTAGTATACGCTATTTAAGTTTAGAGCTATCCTGACTTAGTTCCAAGAAATTGAAAAATATGAAAAATTGTGAGACAGGCTTTCTTATTCTTTTTAATGATACACAGTCTCCTTCAGATGCCATGTCTTATATCAACTTTATGCGTGCGGCAGTTAAAACTACGTACAGCTTCTCTGTCGAGTTAATTAAAAAAACAATACTGAATTCACTTTTCCTAGCTTATCTCTTTCACATTTTTTATTGAGAGAAGCTCAGTTTCCAGAGCAGAAATTTGCTGAAGCGACCCAGTTAACTTTTCAGTTTGATCTGAAATTTTGTGAAAGTCAAAGTAACTTTCACGTCATAAAGGGACCCCTCGCTAAAAAATGATAACGAGACACTCATTTCATAGTAAGTATTAGCATGCAAAACTCTTTCTTCACTCCGTAATTACAAATTATCAATTTTGATGTTCACTCAACTTTCAGAAATTTCAACTGGCTTCTGAAGGCCTTTGTATTTTCTTGCGCTCTTGTCGCACCAAGTTGGGACACTATCACCGGAGAATCACAATACGAGTGTAGAGGCCAGCTTTGAAAAATCTAGGATCCGCGCTCTTCTCCTAAGGAAAACCCTTTGCTTGGAGTCGAGTTGCGGGTTTATGGAGAATCGGTATCAGCTTCAGAACTCCCAATGAGCCCCGGTTGTGTTGGTTTCAGTCAGACGGGGACGCCATACTGTTTGCAGAGGAATTTTTCGTTATCTCTACAGGAACTAGCAGTAAGTTTTATGTTCTTTGAATATGTTGTTAGGGGTTTTTGGACCAATATAGTTTGATTTCCTAAAGATCACAAACAAGTGAGGGGTCCCTTTAACTGATCTTATTCAACTGATCTTATAGCTTTAATTCTTGTGTATCGATTGCTAAGAATTGATCGACAGGGTATTTATGGTTTACACATAACTTGTGGCAAAATTTTGGACTAGTGGTTCAAAGAAAAATGGAAATAAATTTGACATATTTAGTTAATATATGTTAATTTTTTTCTAATTTTTCTCAAAATCTTTGTTTGTCGTAAAGCAAAAAGTTTTGATTATGAGGAATTAACCTCAGAGAAAGCACAATAACAACAATAACAATGTTGGCAAACTGTGCTTGTCTTGCTTGCAAAAACACTTAGACAGGTTTTAGAGATCCATAGATGGTTTTTTTGGTGTGATGGATCCTCCAAGAAGAATGTTTGACTCTCCTCAAGAGTCTATTGTTCTTTTCCATTTGTTGGGTCAGGGACCAGGTCTCAGAATCATATAAAAAATAGACTATGACACACATGACAGTTTTAAAAACACTTTGATTTTTGGAAGACCAAATCTTAAAATCTTTATCAAAAGATAAAATATATAATCTCAAATATTTTTGAAAAAGTAATGGGATTTAGTATCATATCACGACTATCATAGGTGAGGTAAAGAAAAATATATTTTTTGAAATTTCTTTTTCATTTTTATTTTAATTTCTATTTCAATGAAAAATTGTGTTACTGGATCGATTTTAAAAACAAAAGAAAACACTTTCTACCCCTGCCCTGATTGATTTAAAAAAGCCATGATATTTCAAAAATAATTTTATAAGGAATGAGGACAATTTTTGTGGTCAACATTAATTGGCTAGTAAACCATTCTGTACTTTTGCAGGGCTGCATGTAAGCGTTGGTCATCTGTCATAATCTTAATGATTAAAATCATCCTCATCTACATTGGTATTCCCACCATTTTTGGACCTACCTCAGAGGTCCTATAAATTAACCAATACTTTTTTTTTGGGATCGGCTCATTAGTTTTTTCTAATTGTTTTACGTTTTTTACACATTTAGGGAAAATGGCAACAACCAAAATGTGACAGAGCCTGATCTTTAAGAAAAAGAATTTTGAGCCAAAAGAGAAAAGAGAGAAGCTGACCCTCCGATATCATCGGACCGGGCCCTATCCCAGGATAGTTTCCTACCCCTAGACAGGGGAATCACAGCGCTTACCAGACATTGTACTCTGTGCTCGCGACACAAGGACTTCAAAATTTCAAAGTGGCATATCTCAGCCATTGAACTTTTGTTTGCAAAAATTTTTTTACAGGATTTACTCAAATATCATTTTTCATCTGATTTAAGCTTTCTCAAGACCGGCTGATTATTCTTTTATGATTTTTGGCACAACGATGCAGAATAACAATACCCAAAATGTGAATGATCCAAATATTCTAAAAAAAGACTTGGGGCAAATTTGGGCAAATGCCTAAAAATAGGGTTTCTGGACTAAGTGCAAAATTGCTTCATTAGTTTTTTCTGATTTTTGCATAAAAATAGAGGGCAAAGATTCTCTGAAAGAATGCTGAAGTAATTTTTCCAGGAAAATTTTTGTTCATAAAATACAACTTTTCGTTTTTTGGGAAATTCACCTTTACCACTTCACAATTTTCATTAGACAAGCTTTTTTATCTTTCCGGTCTGAAATTTTGTACAATTATTGCAATATTTTTTTCTTTTTCATCTGATATTATTCGTTAGTTAGGTCCATTCAGCATGTTGTTTGTTGAAAATGCTTTAAACTCCACACAAACCGGCCTTCATCTCCGCCAATGACATAGCTTAATTAAAAGAATTACATAAAATTGAATTTGACCGACACAATAGTTTAAACTTGACTAAAAGCTTTTTCAAGAAAGTTAAGTATTGGGAGGGACCCACCATGGTCCGACAGGAAAATTTTTAAATTTATCCTCAGATTGTTTTTTTAAAGTAAAGTAACAATCTATTTGTATTTGAAAAACAATGTAATGCCTCTTTGAAAAATCTTAAATCCCTACCTTCCCCTTTTTATCCATAAACCTCTGACCCCCCTATTTTTCTCGTGCCTTTCAGATGTTGAATACTCTGGTGGAGGTGGAGTTGGTGGTGGCGATGGCGGTGGAGTTGGTCGTGGTGAATACTCTGGTGCCAGTGGAGCTGGTGGTGGTGAATACTCTGGTGATCGTGAACATTCTACTAAACCAACCGCAAAGGAAATGTTTGACACGTTGCAAGACATGTTTCCTGTTCTTGATTCACTAAAAATCACGAGTACAATGAACAAACACAAAGACTTTGATGACACAGTAGATGAGCTTAACACCTTTTCACTTGATCCATCTTTAGTCCCAACGGGTGCAGAAATAATTGCTATATATGCACAATAAGTAACGACAAAAGACGAGCTTCTCACAGTGAAAAGGGAAAATCTCTGGAAGGACGCAATGAGGTTTTATAAGATTGCTTCGGCTCGTAAGTCAATGCTATTCAACAAATTCCGTGTGGACTTTGATGGGGAAGTTGGAGTTGATGCTGGCTCTCTTTCAATAGAGTTGTTTACAAAATTCTTTGAACAAGCACGTTTAGAACTGTTTGAAATGGTCCCGAGTGGCATTTATCTAATTCGCAAGCGATCTGGTGGAAATTTGACAGCATTTAAAATATCTGGGACGGCTATGGCTCGCAGTTTGATGCATAGTGGGCCACCATTTCATTATCTTAGTCCGGGAGCCAAACCTGAAAAATGGCATTAATTAACCTAATTAACCCGAGATTCTACAGGATAAACTATACATTTTTGGAATCCTCAAATATCTTAGTTTAAGAAATGCTCGGTCCCCAAAGCTAATTCCTGGTCAATTTTTCATAATGGGCCCGAGTTTAGGGGGTACTTTTTACCCTTTGTAAGGATTTGTTAAGGAAAATATCTTTCCATGTATGATATAATTTGCGATATCGCTTTGTCAAAAGTTTAAATATAGATTGGTGATCATCATTGGCAAAATGTTTTTGCGAAAAATTATTTTTGGGGGTTTACCTGGGGGAAAATTCAAAATTCATGCATCGCATGCATCTTTTTTGAAGTTTGCCTATTCTAGAGTTTTGAGTGATACTTTGCCCCCACACAATTACTGCGTATGACAAATGAGAGTGAAAAATAGCAAAGTACAAGGTTTTAAGAATGGTCTCTGGGACAAAGTGGCGTAGTTTGGACAAAATGCCATTCGATCGATTCGAAGTTTTGCGGACAGATGATCAAAATGGAAATTCCACGTTGGATTATCACCGAGAAAAAGACCAAGATATTTGACACGTTTCGAAAATTTCAGAACGTGGCCATCAAGATTGAGATTCATGGTATATGGTACAGATCTATTTTTACTTCTAAACAGAATAACCTCAGTTTTTGTAGTATTAAGAGAGATTTTGTTAGCACAAAGCCAAGAAGAGGGTTTGATTAAGTCGGAATTCACTTTGGCTTCTAATGAATTCAGATTCGAATCGGAAGACAAGTGTCGTCGGCAAATAGGTTTGTTTTGCTATTCAGAATGGCTTGAGGAAAGTCATTTATATATATTAGAAAAAGTAGAGGTCCTAGTACAGAGCCCTGGGGCACTCCGTGTTTAACGGATCGTTTTGAGGAATCATGTCCAGGAATTGAAACATATTGTTTTCTGTCAGTCAGATAAGATCAAAACCAGAGGTTCGCGAGTCCACGTATTCCATAGTGATGAAGTAATGACAAAAGAATTTCATGATCTACTGTGTCGAAAGCTTTTTGAAGATCGATGACCACCCCACAAGAATACAACACATTTTGATCTCTTTTCGCTTGTTTTTTTTTGTCTTATTTCGCTATTTTCCTGGATAAAGCGCTAAAAATCAGCCGAACCTGAAGGAAACAGTTAAGAAATACAATAATGACCGTTTTTTTCGGACTGTACTTAAAATATTGCCCTCGGTCAACGCAACAAGCTCGCGAGCTCGGTCGTTACTTGACCTCGGGCAATATTTCTCAGCACAGCCCTCGCTAACCAGTCATTATTGTATTATAACCAAAACATTCTTTTTCTTTTAACTTCAAAAACATCCAACGAATTGGTTAACAGGCTAGTTTTTTTTAAATCAAATAAGAAATGCTTGTAAAAGCTAAAACATATATATACCGGGTGCGCCACAAAAAAGTTTCTCTCTTTAAAACTAATTTTCCAGAAATCTGAAATTTTTTAAAGAACCATTCCTATTTCATTGGAAAGAAGAAAGATAAACTTAAATTTTGATGGGTCATTTATCAAATTTGATTCATTAAATCAAAAGTTATGCTTAATTAAATAAAAAAGTTACTTTCTGAAAGTGCTCAAAAACGTTAAAAATTGACCTATCAAATTAGACAGAAGCATAATTACATGATACATCATTATCTTCGTTTCAGTTATTAAAAATGATAATTAGCTGTCTAAATGACCTTTTGTTATGTAAAGGAAGGCTGAATTTCAATACAAGGAGGAACATTTGTTCAAAAAGGCCAAAAACCTGGTAAAATTTCCGTAAAATTCATAAAAATCCATCAAATATGGGTTTCAAGATATATCCGGCCTTACATAGACTTTGTCCAATCTAAAACCAAAAATTGGAGGAAAATTTCGGTAAAAGTAAATTAAAGTGAATTTGATGAAGATTTTAAACCCTTTCGGCCTTTCAATTTCGAAATTTATGTGTTTAAATCACTGAAAAAATGCTTTTAATCATGTAAAGGCTATTGCAATTGCCAATTTTAATCTAAAAATTTGATAGGTCGATTTTCGACGTTTTCGAGCACTTTCTGAAAGTAACTTTTTTATTCAATTGAGGATAACATTTGATCTAATGAATCGAATTTAATAAATGACCCATCAAAATTTAAGTTTATCTTTCTTCTTTCCAATGAAATAGAAACTATTCTTTTAAAATTTTTAGATTTCTAGAAAATTTGTTTTAAAGAGAGAAACTTTTTTGTGGCGCACCCGGTAGAATATTAAATATGATATATCATAGTAATATGTAATTGTTATCGGAAAGTTGCGAGTACAATATAAGAAATATTTTTACGAGCTCCGAGATTTTTCCGTACAATATTTTCCAAGCCTTTAGGCGAGGAAAATATACGGAAAATCCGGAACGAGTGAAATATTTCCATATTGTACGAGCTCCACCCTTCCCCCTTAGTCAGCCACTGCAATTTTTCGGCTGAAATACGCACCCATCATTGCAGTAGGCGGGGGACATCTGGTTGGATGAACTTAATTTTTGAAAATTATCATATATTATGCACAGTATTGTCTATTTTTTTAACTAGTGCATGCAGAAATCGATCCTACATTGTTCTGCACGTGGCCGCCAGTTTCTTTTTCTAAATGGCGCCGATTTTTCTATAATGACGGACTTAAAACAACTAATCACAGCAAAACTCGTGAGATCATCTTTGACAAGCAGTAAAAGTAAAACTAGCTAACTATAAATAGGTTTTCTAGCTTTAATGTGCCCAATACTATTTATATTAGCCTGGATATCCAGGCTGTAAACTATTTCACGGTCTAGTTTTTTATATTTTATGTTCTGGTTTACAGCCTGGTCTCCCTAGAGCAATTTGGATTCTCCATATCACTCCGCTAAAACCATAAGGACCAATCTACCTAACGCGGAGCAATTCTGAAGCAAAAATAGGATAATCCTCCACTTGCTAGTGAAGATAGAGCTGCCTGTTACATGAAAACATGAAAAAGAAGAAAACAGAGGCAAGTTCATTCTTCAAGAAAACATGGTCTGATGGTTGGTCATGATAATGCATGCAAACTTGTTCATGGACTGTAATCTTTGGATGTATTAAATGGTTTTATGTTTTGCTGCTCTGGGTTGGCTAGGAAATATGGGTTTGCACTTTCTTTCTCTAGGGAAACCAAGCTCTATATTTTTAGAACTTTCTAAAATTTTGAGCTTGGATATCCAGGTTATATTTACATAAGTCCAACACTGTGAAAGGGATAAAACATGGAATAAAAACAATCCAAGAATCTGGTTATAACACATAATATACATTTTAGTGAATATAAAATAATAATAATAATAATGCTGCACCCAAAATCAGACGTTGACCGTCTATACCTTCCGAGAAGCAAGGGTGGTAGAGGCCTTCTGCAGATAGAACAAGCCTACAAGATAGCAACCATTGGAATGAGTAAATACCTTGAATGCTCGAGTGACTGGATGATGGCGCTTGTACACAGGCACGAACAGAACAAAACTTCCCATTCCATCGTCAAGGAAGCAAACAAATATGCCCGGGAATTAGATATTAACACCGAACCTGACGTCGTTTTAGACCAGCCTGCTACCAAAATTGCCAAATCCATCAAATGCAAAGCCAAGTTAGCAGGGAGAAAAAAGCTGGAGCAAACATGGAGCCAGAAATCACTGCACGGTCAGTACTATCACCGAAGCCACCAAGCTGATGTAGATATAGAAGCAACCCATCAGTGGCTAAGGAGCTCAGGACTGAAGGCAGAGACGGAAGGCTTTATACTAGCTGCCCAGGATCAAAGTTTGTTCACTAGGAACTACCAGGCGAACATCTTAAAAAATGGATCTGATCCTAACTGTAGATTTTGTAACAAACATGTTGAGTCTATTGACCATTTAGTTTCTGGTTGTCCTGTACTGACTCCAAATGAATATATGAAGCGCCACGACCGTGTTGGGCAATACCTTCACTGGTGCATCTGTAAGCATTACGGAGTCGAAACTGACGCATCTTTCTGGTATGAACACCATCCACCAGCTGTAGTTGAATCCAAGAATGTCACCATCTTGTGGGATTTCCCAATCAACACAGACAGAACGATAAAGGCTAATAGACCAGACATTGTAGTGAAGGATCGGAAGAAGAGAACTTGCTTACTGATCGATATGAGTGTCCCCAGTGACAGAAATGTTTCAGTTAAGATGTTTGATAAACTAAGCAAGTACAAAGATCTTGAAATAGAGATCCAGAAAATGTGGAATTTGAAAACAACAGTAGTACCAGTGATTGTAGGGGCCCTTGGGCTAGTGAGAACGGGTGTTCAAGACTTTGTTGAGAAAATCCCTGGAAATCCACAGCTACAAGAAATACAGAAGATAGTTCTAACGAGTACCGCACATATTCTCCGTAAAACTCTTTCAATGTGAATTAAATTATTTTTTTATATACAGCTTATTTATACCGACAGTTTTTTAAAATCTTTTTTTTTACAAGTTTTCTACAGTTTATTTTTATACAGTTTTTATAGATTTTAGTTTTATATAGTTTTATACAATTTTTATATTAGTTTTTTACAATTCAGTTTTATACACTTTTTAGAACAAATTTTTTTTTTTTTTACTTTCAAGAACTCATTATTATTCGAACTCTCGTCACTCCTTATGGAAAACCTTCATCCGCCATAGGTTGCTGGGTGCAACCCGGTTGATGATTGTAATAAAATGCAGATATAAAGAAAACAGTAAATAATAATAATAATGAAAATGGAAGATCTATCTTTTGATGATGAAAACCTAGCCCTAGAATTTGATACTGAAGATGGTACACTTTCTCCGTGTGTAGTAATACTAACCACATCGATCAACCCAACTTTACTGAGTGATTCAGATTGTGACTTTCCCAAGGAGAAGGAGGAAGTGAAAAACCCAGAACGGGTCCAGGGTGACTTATCTTGTTACTTATTTTAGGGCTGATGTTGTGAAGGTGCAAGGCCGACAACAATTTGGGGAAATGGTGGCGGCAGAGTTCAATAGGAACGATGACGTAGTGGAGTATTGGGGCTGTTCT
Organism: Clytia hemisphaerica; assembly: GCF_902728285.1. Classification (NCBI taxonomy): domain Eukaryota; kingdom Metazoa; phylum Cnidaria; class Hydrozoa; order Leptothecata; family Clytiidae; genus Clytia; species Clytia hemisphaerica. Next base: position 39,203 of record NW_027103427.1, on the reverse strand, counting down.
GCAGAAATTCACCGCTGTTGACATTTATTACCACTGGTCAATCAAGCTGAAGAAGAAGCGTAGATTTGCCGAAGTGAGAAAGTGTTTGAAAAGCATTCACAGTATTGACGTTGACTTTATATTTTTTGCAAATTATCATGACACCTACACATACATGAGGAAGTTTGACCCCACTTTGTTGGCAGCGCAGACCACCTGGTTTTAGACATCCCCCACGCTTGAAGAAAAGTCTCTAAACAGAAAGCACTCAACTCTCTGCAGGCTGGACCGCCCAAAAAGAAAAAAGCCAAACCCTACACCCCCCCCCCACGTCTCACCCCAGGACAAGTTGGTAAATTTGTGCACGCCAATGACATTGAGAGTGAGGATGAGTTGTACGCCTTTGCAGATGAGTAGGCCAGTGTAAGGAAAGAAGATCTGTTAGATTATGTGTATGCCAAGCCGAGTTTAAAACACCATTCTGACATTCTTGCGACAGTTAAAAGAGTTAAAAATTCATGACACAGGGTTGCAAGGAAAAAAAAGTCCCCCTTGAAAATTCTTGAAGAGACAAAGAGTTTGCCATGTGAGGCAAACCCTGTCACTGGTGCTCTTTGCGATGAAATCTGTACTTCAGGTTCTTGTGCACAACAACATCTCGCAACAACATTTTCCAGCATAGTTTTGAACACTTTGACATATGGTCGAGGGAATGACTGCAACCTTATGATCATTGGTAAAACCAATTGTGCCAAAACGTTCATTATGCGTCCCTTAACAAAAATCTACGACTGCTTTATGACACCAGCCAAGGGCAATTTCAATTGGGTGAGTGCACCAGAAAAGGAAGTGATTTTTCTGAATGACTTTAGATATGACAAGGACGGTGATGATAAGGTAATGGGCAGCAGCAAGTTTCTTAACTTCCTAGATGGGTCTACCATTATTGTACCCACTCCCAAGAACAACCAACCACCCAGCAGATTTTGAGTTGTCCGCTAGACAACTGGTGTGTGCGACTGGGGAACAAAAAATCGTGAGAGTGGTCAACAGGTAATTTATTGCCGGGGAGACAGACCAGATGAACGAGCGCTGGGAGTATCTCACGTTCAACCATCAGTTTTTAAAGGAAAAAACAACATAAATTAAAATATCACCCCTTGTTGTGCCTGTTTTGCGAATCGAATCGAAACATCTTTGGAATGTTAACAGGCCTCGATGGTTGTGTTCTGTTGGATTAGGTTATAGGTGGTGATGTCATTGTTTTTTCTTATTCTCCTCAACTTCATAACTTTCTCATAGAGAAAGTTACTGTTTTATTAAATGTTTCACAGTGGACAGTGGGTATCGTTGAAAGAAATAAGAAATGTGATCTTTTAAACTATTTTTATTTTTTTATCCTATACATAGACTTGTGTTATTTATTTCTAAGCTATAAATTGATTATAAAAATAATTCCTTCTCAGTACTTTGTCCTTTGTCCGCCATGCTGTCGATGATTTTGTTAATGGTCTCCACAGGAAGAGTCTGCTAAATCGCGTGCCACGCGTGCCAGCGTGCCATCGGTTTTTACGCGTGCCAGCGTGCCATGCGTGCCTTCGTGCCAACTGTCTTGGCGTGCCAGCGTGCCAACTGTCTTGGCGTGCCAGCGTGCCAACGTGCCTTGGCGTGCCAGCGTGCCTACGTGCCATCCAAATTCCGGCGTGCCATCCAAATTTTGGCGTGCCATCCAAATTTTGACGTGCCATCCAAATTTTGGCGTGCCATCCAAATTCCGGCGTGCCAACCAAATTTCGGCGTGCCATCCAAGTTTTGGCGTGACAACCAAATTTTGCGTACTTTTTCAAATTTTCAGAGTCTTTATTTTCCATGAAACATTAATTGTTAGGCGATATTTTGAAATATACACTTACTACGGTACGGCAAGTGAGCGGAGTAAGAAAAAGAAAAAGTCAAGAAAAATGATGACTTCTGAAAATTACTTTAGCCCTTGGACAACTATTTAACTAAGCTCCTTATTTTTGGCTACAGCTCCTGACCACTTGATTTAAAAAGGCAAAAACGGTAACCGTAAACTCATGAGCTTTTTTCAAAACTTTTAAAGTTATATAATGCTCTGTTCATATAAAAATGAAATTAATAAAATAATAATAAAAGTACTACAATTTTCATATCTCATAACAGCTCTCTTGGAGCATTTAATGTTTTCATACGATGACAATCTATATCCATTTGCACTGCCAGCATCCTATTGAGCATGAGAAAACATCTTGCTGTAAATTGGTGTACACACCTTATATTTTGTGATAATGCCATTATTTACATAATTTAAGTGTCATTACATAAAATAACCTTGAAAATGCTTTCCCACTAATTTTGAGGGAGTCCATATTGGGGGGGGGGTCCAAGTTGTGTCATCTTCTCCCCCAAGCTTTGCCGAAATTTGAATGGCACGCCAAAATTCGGATGGCACGCCAAAATTCGGATGGCACGCCAAAATTCGGATGGCACGCCGAAATTCGGATGGCACGCCGAAATTCGGATGGCACGCCAAAATTTGGATGGCACGCCGAAATTCGGATGGCACGCCAAAATTCGGATGGCACGCCGAAATTCGTATGGCACGCCGAAATTCGGATGGCACGCCGAAGTTTTAATGGCACGCCAAATTTGGATGGCACGCTGGCACGTTGGCACGCCAAGGCACGCTGGCACGCTGGCACGTTGGCACGCCATGGCACGTAGGCACGCGATTTAGCAGACTCCCACAGGAAAATCCCTCATCGTCTTCTGGACAAGGGCAACAACTTCTTCTTGTGTTTCAGAAATTATCTTTTGTTCTAGTGCCTGTCTCTTCAATTCTTTACCAACAAGATGGAAAAAGTTCTCTATTGGGTTAACGTCTGGGGGCCTTGCGGGAATACAAAACAAATGTCCTCGTAGGCGGTCAATCGCTCATGTGCCTCAACTTGAAATTCTGTACCGGACAATCGTCTTGCAGGATTCGTTTAGCCTTTGGGTTGTTGCTCAAGTTAAAGACAAGGGGAAAATCACGTCTCTCATCCATGCAAATTTGTACCGACAAAACTCAAATTCTTTGCACATTACTACCCCTTTGTCATATGAGATTGCCACCATGAACTTCTTTTGTGTGGTACTCTCTTTTTGCCCTTTTGTTTTGCCGCCAAACGTCAACCCTTCTCTCTTTTTTCTCCATTCACTTGGGGTTGGGGTGCGCGTCTGGTCCAGCAAGTCTTTCTTGTACACAAAGCCGGTGGCATCCAGGTAAAAACTGATGCCCTCTTTCCAAAAGTCTGCTCCTAACCCTAACCGCTTGACCTTCTTGGCAAACTTCAGCCTCTTTTCCAGATCCGTCCGTTTTAAATTCCCTTTTTCCTGGTAGTGCGGTGACCATAGCACATTCTCCATATGTACGGCCTAAAAGTTGAGTTGCTCGTCCTTGTCCCTAATTGACCTAAGGTCCCGCTCATCCAGTAAACTTGGCGTGCCTTCAAAACAAAGGGGAGGGGCTTTTCCTGTACCACCCCTTAACTTTTGATCTAGTTGGTCTTTTTGGATGAAATTTGGCACACAAGACCAAGGGTCTTATAAGATAACTTAAAATATATTATTTTTTGATGACATCACTCATCATGCCCAAAGTAAGCAAAAACCGAAAATTTCCTTTGTTCTTTTGAACTGCTATTATATTCTAACAAAGGCTTTGGAAAAAACTTACCTGAGTCTTAAATGCCTATGTTAACCTAAATATTCAATAAATTGCGGTGTAAACGATATATTTGACACAAAGAAAATGTGTATCGGAAATGTGTTAATATTTGTGACACCTTACTTTCAGAAATGTTATCATGCTCAAGGGGTGAAAATTTTTAGGTTTCAAATTTATTTTTATTTTGAAGTTAAATAAAAGTTAGGAATGAATTTACAGAAAATTTCTTCACAAAAGCTCTATTATTTCGGGAGCTATTAACAATAGTTTCACCCCGAACAGAAAAAAGCCCCCCCCCCTAGGAGAAATAGGGTTAAACAAATCCATAATGATTTAGACTAATGTATTTACCCTTTCCAAACCTATGTACTTAGATGATTTTACTATTTGAGTATGAACCCTTTCTCTAAGCCTTTAGCCCTTGGAAGCTCCATAATTTGAAGGCATGAAAAAAAAAAACTGCTGGAATATTGTGGTGACAGTTCAAAAATTCTAAATATAGATTGTCCTAGATATTAAACAGATAGAAATTACCTTCAGCTTCTCAAGATTCCCATTGCACATCTGGGCACAGTACCAAAAATGGTTAATTATTGGCTCAATCCATTGAATAATTTCTTCATTTTCCTTGGTTTTGCTGATCTTTGTAAGAGCTTTTCTAATGGACTTGGACTTATGCCACACATCTAGGGAGTGGAAAAATTTGGAATATTCTTCTGGGTAGGTATTTTTCAAGTCTTGCAAGGCTTTAATAATCGTTGTTGAAGCATCGGTGGTTATTTCTGAGATATCAATTTGTCCCTTCAACTTGGTTAATAGCCTGATAAGTCCCTCCTTTTCCAGTCTTGTGGAGACACCCTCAGTTTCCCGTGAATCTAAAACTTCCAGATCCACAATCAGTTTTGAAAAATTTTCCATTAATACGTAAGTGCAGTATTGTGCACAATGTCCAGGTGAATCGCTACGACCGTCACTACTAAGCATATCATTATATAATGAAAGAATCTGTTTGGAATCTCTCGTCATATCTTCCCAAAAACTTCTGATTTCTGGAGAAACAAAAAAGCTCTGATTTTTAAAAAAGTTCGACTTGGATGGGATCATGAGGTTTAGTGCTTTGCTAAAATGGTCAAATTTCATCCAATTGTTACCCGTGATCACAACCGAACTTGCGATTAAAATGTTATTTAAGTAAACAGGTGTTTTGTGTCTCATATCTACAATCTCCGATCAACACCAGCGACCAACATGACCAGAGGGGCATGACCATTTTAAAGTTTTGACAGCACCTCTACGATGCCACTTAAATCTTAATTTTCTTTTGCATACATTACATTGATCACCTTTTAATTCAAGTAACATTTCAAGGGAAACAGCAACACGCTCTCTGTCCACCAATTTTGATTCCAGTGTATCAATAGAGCACATAGTAGTGTAAAGATTCGATAACTTTCCTTTGAATTCTCTGAGGTTACTTTCCAAAGGTATCTCTGAAATGAACAAAAAAAATTGAAATTGTGTAAAATGGCATCAAAATGAAACATATTTTTTAACTGCAGGGGTGCCAGTAAAATCAACTAACATGCAGAATTTCAAAATTTTTTGCATGTTTACACATGATTTTGACAATGACCTATTCTTGACAAGGGAATAGAATTCTCTTGACCTTGAAGTTTCTCATATTGAGAGTGTAGAGGATTATCGTCAGCAGAAATTTTGTCAAGTACTTACCAATAATGTTTGACTCGTTTAAAGTACCAAGTGACATATCTGCTGGTTCCATTATAGTACAGTCTGGATCATCAGGTTCCATTATAATACAGTCTGGATCATCAGGTTCCAAATTAATGTGAACAAGATCTTCAACATTTTCAGTGTCAGATTTTGGGGTAGTCTTTTCAAAGATCGCTACGTTTTGGAGAAGTGATATATAGAAATCTACGTCATCTTCCTCATCATTTTCATTATCATCACTATCATCATTATTTTGACTGAGAAAATTGAAATAAAAATATTATATTGATATGGTTAACTCAAATTTACTGTTAATATACTGTATGTTACTTTTAGTATGATAATCAGCAAAAAATTTCTAAATTATGAGACAAATGTGAATGAAACTAAGCCACTACAAAATTTGCAAAGTAAAAACTAAACAAGACATACACAAAGTATTCTATTTGATCATTGTTAGATTCTTCTTCCTCAGTTGAACTTTCGAGGATACTTTCTCCTGATTCAGATCCAGTTCCGGTCTCAGATCCACTGTCTGTATCATTTTCATAGAAGCTATCGCTTATTTCGTCATATGGCGATGACACATTTAATGCAGTTAATGTTCGTTCACTATCAGCAGTTCTATAATAAATGTTATGAAACTAGATGTGATTATGAAGTTAAAAAGTTTAAGAAATTCTTGGTTGGCTTTTATAGGTTGCAGACCTTTTGGAGACTAAATGTCGCCTGTAATAGTCTATTTATGGACAAAAATTACCATTTGTTAAAGATTATTTGCATGTCTCATTTCCTTTCATAATATTACTTCAATTCCAAATAACGTAATAGATATACTTACAGAAAACTGTGCTGGTTGTTTCCCATAGATGTAGAATATATTTGATCATCAAACATTCCTTAAAAAACACAATTTGTTGTTACTAGTGAATACATTTTTAATTTGGTTTTTGGAAACCAAATTTTCGAAACCTAAATTTTGGTTTTTATTCTTGACAAGATACTAGACAAGATTTTAGTTCGGAGTCAATTTTGAAAATATTGGTTAGCAAGTAAAGCAATTTTTTTATATTTCTTACCTTGATCATTGTCATGTGGAGTACAATTCAAAATATCATCATAAGGTTTTTCATTTTGAGATCTGAAAATAAAGATAATATTCGGTTAGTGTAAAACGCAGGTCACAGGTCACAGTTCGCAGGTCACAGGTCACAGGTCAGTGATGACAGTGTTAATGGAGAGCTTCCATTATTTGATGACGTCAATAATTATGTATATATTTTAATTAGAAGTCCCTTGTGCATAGCGTCCTTTCCTTTCAGTGTCCTTTTGTTTGAGTGTCTCGCGAGGCTTTCTTTGTTTTCAGTTCCTTTGTTCAGTGTCTTTAGTGTATTCCCGGGTCGTGTTTTATATTATATTACGTCACTTTGTAATTCCTCTAGGGAAATTAGCGATAGCTTTATCAAGTTGTGTTTTTGAATTGTAAACTAGTTCAGCACTGAGAGTCTGTGAGAAGTCTGTGTGTTGTGAGAGTGAGCAAACTTTTGATTTACGATACGAATTTGCATTTTAGTTTCTTTTTAAGTTCAAGAATTTTCTGTTGATTTTTACATTTCGTTTCAAGTTTCTGTTTGGATTTTTGTTCCTATTTTTTCTGTTCCTTTTTTACAATGTGATTTCGACCAGTGATCAAAAACAATTCTCTCCGCTCACAAAGTAAATCAAAAGTCCTTTTTTTTTGTTCGGTTTTTTTTGCTCTGATTTTTTCGTTCTAAAACTTTTTTGTTTTCTCGTGGCCTAAAGTGCTGAACTCCTCTTGCGTGTGCCTGAGAGTGTTTGAGTGAGCGTTGGAGCTCTCGTTCTTAAGTTGATCTAGTTTTATCTAGTTTGCTACATAGTTTCTTGTTAGTCACAAGAATTTTGTTTTCTCTTTGAGAAATTGCTCATGGTTTGAGCTGTATTCCTCGTGAATGAATTTTGAAGTTTTATTGGCTAGCTTAGTCTGTCTGCCAAGTGTTTTTTGTTTGTCTGAAATCGTTTGACTCTTGATTGTTTGATTTTGATTGAAATTTCTGTTTGGTTCAATTGCACTGCTCTTCTGAGCATTCTGTTTCGTAGTATTGTACTCCACCATTTGTTTGATTGCTCTCTTGTTGCTCATTTGTTAGAAATTCACGATATATACTATGATTTATATTAATATCGGATGTTAATCACTTAAGTGTTGAAAATCCAATTGTTTGATTGCTCTCTTGTCGCTTATTTGTTAGAAATTCACGATATATACTATAATTTATACTAATATCGGATGTTAATCACTTAAGTGTTGAAAATCCAATTAGGCTAGGCATTTATATCTGTGCCTTTGAAAATGTCTGATTGGGATAGAAATGTCACTAAGCGTCGTCCGGTCAAAAATCAATCTGACCAAGGTGAATTTAATTTTGAGCTTTTTGAGCGTCAAAGAGAAAGACTTACTACCGAAATTACAGAAAGACTAGAAAATATTGACCTTTTATTGAAAAATAGGTCTTCTACCGATCTTGTAAGAAATGCCCTTGAAGGGTTGAATAGAGCTTTTGTTGAGCTTCTTTTTGTCTGTGAAAAATTAAAACCATTAGTGTATGAAGTCTCTGAATTTGATAACTGGTTAGGAAATATTGATACGGACATTTTTCTTATAAAAAATTCTGCAATTCGTTATTTGAAAGATAATGAACCTAGTGAGTCTCAAGCTCCCTCTGGAGCTTCTTATCGTGATTCGAAAGCTTCGTCTTCAATTCGATCGACTTCTTCTTCTATGTCGACTGCAAGTCAAAAAATGCTTAAAACAGCAGCAGATGTTGCTACTCTTGAAGTAGAGCTCGCTTTTGCAGATAAAAAAGGGATTAGTGAAATGGATAAGACTCTTCTTGAAGAAAAATTGGCAAAGAAAAAGGCTCTTTTGAACGTTTATGAAAATTGGCAACCTAGAGTGCCACCTGATGAAAATGCATCGAGAAATTTAACTTCAGGTTCGATTATTGAACCTTCTGAATCTCCTAAAGTTGAATCTACTAGAGTTGAATCTCCTAGAGGAAATCCTGAGCCTCTTAGAGCTGAAACTCCTAAATTTGTTCCTACTGAGAATAGTCAAACTGTCGATGCATCCTCTGGTCATAAGACAACCTTTTTACCAGTGCCTCCTTCTGGACCAAGACCTCGTATTGCTAGAAGATTTGGTCTTCCTGTAGCTGCTTCCAGTCCTATAGATTCTGTACTTTCGAATGCAATTTTTGACTTGGTGAAACTTCAAGGTGCTCCATCTGTTGAACTTAGTGTCTTCACTGGTGATCCTTTGGATTACAAATTCTTTATGACAAATTTTGAAGAGCTCGTCGAAAAAAGAATTTCGGATAGTGAAGGTCGTCTTGCTCGTCTTTTGAAATTTACTACCGGTGATGCCAATGATCTGATTCAGTGCTGTCTGTATATGACGAATGGCTATGAACGTGCTAAGGCTCTTTTGAAGAAGAAATATGGAGACCCCCATCGAATCATGATTGCTTATAAAAAACAGTTGGATAATTGGGAGAATGTCAAACTTGGTGATTCCTCTTCATTTGGAAAATTTCATTCCTTTCTGCTTAAGTGTGGCTCAGTTATTGAGGGTAACTTGTGGAATAGTTTTGATACTGCTGACAATCTCTGCATCATTGCCAGTAAGCTTCCAAATGTATGTCAAGATAAGTGGAATAGGAAAGTTGTTGAAATTCGAAATCGTTTTAAAAGAGAACCACGTTTTAAAGATTTGCTTTTGTTCGTTGAAATGGAAATGACAGTTGCAAGTGATCCTCTGTTTTCTAAAGAAGCACTTAAGGAGCGTTTTCCAAGTGATTCCAAAAGCTCTGGTTTTTCTGGCAGTTTTAAGCCAAGAAAGTATTTTGATAATAAATCTCCAAAAAGTTTTCTATGCGTCACTTGCAATGTTAACCATGATATTGAGGCTTGTCCAACATTTAGATCCAAAACTCTTGAAGAAAAGTCCAAATTTTTGATGAAAGAGAGATTGTGTTATGGTTGTCTTGGTAAAGGCCATATATCTGCTCAGTGTAGAAATCGAAGAACTTGTGTTGTTTGTAACAAAAGACATCCTACAACTCTTCATGGTTTGAGAATTGAGCGTAGACCACCTGCTGATGATTCTAAGAAAACAGATTGTGATGTTAGACCTTCTCCTCCAGTGCCACGACCAAGGCCTGATATAGCTAAGTTTGATGATTCGAAATCAAAACCTGAAACAAAAGGTACTAAAGGAGGTGTTAAATGTGGAGTTCTGAATATCAGTGCTAATAAAAATCTCAGTATGTGTGTTGTACCAGTTCTTCTTCGACATGATCATTCAAAGTCTGATATTGTAACATATGCTCTTCTTGATACCTGTTCTCAAGCTTGCTTTATTTCTGACGAAATTGTTTCTTTGATGTCATTGAAAACTATAAGTACTGATTTGAGCATTAACACGATAACATCTGTCAAGTCTGAGAAGTGTCAAGTGGCTTCTGGATTAAGAGTGAAAGGTCTTCATGCTGGTGATGGTAGTTGGTTATCTCTGCCAAAGTGTTTTAGTAAACCTAATATTCCCGTTGATTCAAGTGAGATTCCGACAGCCGACTCTATAAAAGAATGGCATTATCTTAAATCTATTGAAAATGAGCTTCCTAATACAACGTCTTTAAAGGTTGGGATTCTGATTGGTGCTAATTGTTTGAAAGCTATCGAACCTTTAAAAGTTATACCAAGTCAGGATGATGGTCCTTTTGCCTTTAAAACTAAGCTTGGTTGGTGTGTTGTCGGACCTATCAGTTCGTCAAGGTCATCAGATGCTATTTCTTGTTGCAGAGTCATGGTTAATGATCATGGTAGATCGAACCATCTTGTTGTTGAGGAAACACAGGTTAAAGACTCTGGAATTGAATCTATGCTAAAAAATCTTTTTGATATTGAAAGTGTTCCTGAAACTAAGTTATCTACTGAGTATGAATCTTTTTCTCAAGATGATTTACACTTTCTAGAGATTGTTGAAAATCGTTCTGAATTCATTGATGGACACTACCATGTACCTCTGCCCTTTCGTAACGAAAATATTAGCTTTCCAGATAATCGTCCTCTAGCTCTGAAAAGGTTGAGTTTGCTGAAGAAAAAGTTTGAATCTTCTTCAAAATTTTACTCTGACTATGTTGCCTTTATGAACAACATTATCGACAAGGGTTGGTGTCAGGAAGTTTCATCACCTTATCCTGACGGTCAAAATTGGTACATCCCCCATCATGGAGTTTACCACCCACAAAAACAGAAGATAAGAGTAGTGTTTGATTGTAGCTCTTCATATAAAGGTGTTTGTATGAATAAAGAATTGATGCAGGGTCCTGATCTGACTAATCATCTGATTGGTGTGCTTATAAGATTTCGTCAAGAGTTTGTTGCATTTACTGCAGATATTGAAGCAATGTTTTTTCAAATTTACATCCCTGAGTCTCAACGTCGGTTTCATCAATTTTTGTGGTGGAGGGATGGTGATTTCTCCAAAGATCCTGTTTGCTATGAAATGAACACTCATCTCCAAGGTAGTACCTCTTCGCCTAGTTGTAGCAATTTCGCTCTGAAACAAACAGCTTCTGCAGGTGAAAATGAGTTTGGAGTTCAGGCTGCCAACACACTAAGAAAAATTTTTTACGTTGATGATTTGCTGAAATCTACTGAGAGTGTTGAGTCTGCAAAGTTTCTTATTTCAGACGTTTCTAGTATGTGTGATTATGGAGGTTTTCATTTAACAAAATTTACTTCGAATTTTCCAGAGGCGTTAGAGTCTGTTCCTCCAAAAGAAATTAAAGAGTGCAAATCTACTGAACGCGTGCTAGGTGTTTTGTGGTCCCTAGAAGATGATGTTTTCCAGTTCAAAGCTCCTTCTAAAGTTTTCTCAAGATCTCGTAGAGGGATGTTATCAGCATTGAATTCAATCTATGATCCTTTGGGTTTGATTTCTCCTTTCATTCTTAAGGGAAGACTTATCTTTCAGACAGTGTGTCAGCTTTCAATCGGTTGGGATGATCCAGTTCCTAACGAGTATCTCATTCAATGGGATAAATGGGTTGAATCTTTAGTAAATTTACAAGTGCTCAGTGTCAATCGTTGCTTTAAGCCAAGAAGTTTTACTCAAATTGTTGAAATCAGTTTACACCACTTTTCTGACGCTTGTGATTATGGTTATAGTGGTTGTCATTACTTAAGATTCGTAACGTCTGATAATTATGTTAATTGTTCTTTGGTAATGGGTAAATCTCGCGTTGTCCCAGCTAAAAGTAATCACACTATGCCTCGTTTGGAGTTGATTGCTGCTACTCTTTCTTCTCAAATAGCTAAGTTTATCTCAAAGGAATTTGATTATGAAATAGCTTATGAACTTTTCTGGTGTGACAATACGTGTGCTTTAGGCTATATTAGTAACACTACGAAGAAATTTAGAAAATTTGTTGCTAACAGGGTGTGTCTTATTACGAAAACAACGAAATCTTCTCAATGGAATTATGTTGAATCTGAGAATAATCCTGCTGATCATGGATCAAGAGGTTTGAAAATTGAAGGGAATGAGAAAAAGGTTTCAGAATGGTTCAATGGTCCCAGCTTTCTTTGGGAACATCCTCTAAAATATGATAAATCTCAAGTCATTAACGTCTCTGAAAGTGATCCTGAGGTAGTGGTTGATAAGACCACTTCTGTAATGGTCATAAAGCCTAATTATGTAGATATCATTTCTCATCTCGAGAGTCGTGTTTCAAGCTTTTTGAAAATGAAGAAAATCATTTCCTTTGTTCTTCTTTATATGGAGAAATTACGTAAGAAAAATCGTATTTATTTTAGAAAGACAAGATCACAACCTGAGTTTAAAATGAGTAGCCTTCTGTCTGTTGATATTATGACTAAAGCTTCAGTTAAAATCTTTAAGCTTCTTCAATCTAAGTACTTTTTTTCTTCTGCTTCAAATTCTAAGATCTCTAGTTTGAATCCTTTTACAGATGATAATGGTTTATTACGTGTTGGAGGACGTCTTGGTAGATCTCTGCTTGACCCATGTGTTAAGTATCCTATTATTATTCCTAGAGAGTCTGATATAGCAAAGGCAATTGTTAGGTTTTATCATGATAAGGTTCACCATGCAGGGAGAAATGTAACGATGAATGAGATTCGTGAAAATGGTATTTGGATAACTAGTCTTTGTTCTCTTGTTAAGTCAGTGATTTGGAATTGTTTTCTTTGTCGAAAGTTAAGAGGAAAGTTTGGTTCTCAAATTATGTCTGATCTACCTTTTGAAAGAACTTTAGAGGCCCCACCATTTAGTTTTTGTGGTGTAGATTTGTTTGGCCCGTTTTTAGTTAAGGAACGTCGCTCATTGGTTAAGCGTTGGGGAGTTATTTATACTTGTTTGTCAAGTCGAAGTGCACATGTTGAATCTGTGGTTTCTATGAATACTGATTCTTTTATCTTGTGTCTAAGAAGGTTTATATGTCGTCGTGGATCTATTCGAATGCTTAGGAGTGATAATGGATCAAATTTTGTTGGTGCTCAGAGTGAGCTGAAGGAGTTGTTTAAAAGTCTTGATCATGACAAAATTAAAGCTTTTTTGAGAGACGAATTTGATGCTGACTATATAGTTTGGGAAAGAAATCCTCCTTATTCTAGTCATTTTGGGGGCGTTTGGGAACGCCAGATTAGAAGTATTAGAGCTGTGTTGGATGGAATTTTACAAACTCATAGCAGTTCATTCAACGATGAGTCATTGAGAACATTGCTTTGTGAAGCTGAGTGCATCATCAATTCTCGTCCATTGAGCGTGGAGAACATTGGAGATCCCTTAAGTTTGAAACCCATCACACCAATGATGCTTTTGACTGGTAAGTCAAGAATCGTCCTGCCTCCTCCTGGTGCATTTGGTGATGCAGCAGCTTATTCGAGACGTCAGTGGAAACGAGTGCAACACGTGGTCAATGAATTTTGGTCAAGATGGAGGAAGGAGTACTTGACCAACCTCCAAGAAAGAACAAGATGGCTATCCAAACGACGAAACTTTCGGATTGGTGACATTGTAATGGTCAAAATAGATGCCAAACGTAATCAATGGCCAATTGGGCGTGTCACCAAAGCAAATGTCGACGAACGTGGACATTGTCGAAAAAGTAACAATTAAGTTAATCAATGGTGAGGTCGAAAGACCCATAACAAACATTATATTGTTGGAAGAATACGAAAAATGAGATTCCCCACCGAGGAACCATGAAGATGTGAAATCTTCAGGGGAGCCATATGTTAATGGAGAGCTTCCATTATTTGATGACGTCAATAATTATGTATATATTTTAATTAGAAGTCCCTTGTGCATAGCGTCCTTTCCTTTCAGTGTCCTTTTGTTTGAGTGTCTCGCGAGGCTTTCTTTGTTTTCAGTTCCTTTGTTCAGTGTCTTTAGTGTATTCCCGGGTCGTGTTTTATATTATATTACGTCACTTTGTAATTCCTCTAGGGAAATTAGCGATAGCTTTATCAAGTTGTGTTTTTGAATTGTAAACTAGTTCAGCACTGAGAGTCTGTGAGAAGTCTGTGTGTTGTGAGAGTGAGCAAACTTTTGATTTACGATACGAATTTGCATTTTAGTTTCTTTTTAAGTTCAAGAACTTTCTGTTGATTTTTACATTTCGTTTCAAGTTTCTGTTTGGATTTTTGTTCCTATTTTTTCTGTTCCTTTTTTACAATGTGATTTCGACCAGTGATCAAAAACAATTCTCTCCGCTCACAGACAGGTTAACTATAATCAATGTTATTGCAGAGGAAAATGTTTGTAAAACACAAAGAATTATCAAAAACATAATTCTCAAGCAATTTCATCCATATAAAACCATTTCAAACATCAAAATTTAACCAAGTGCTTTTATCGATCTTTTGCAGTTTGCGCCGTGTATAACGCAGACCAGAAAATATTTGAAACCATATTATACGTATAACAGGTATATTACTAGGCTACGTCATATCTTCCTTCGTTTCGAGCGTAAACTCCTACTCTTCGAACTATGAGCACTGCTCTTGTTTTGAATATTGAAATTCTCCAGATAAATTGCATGCGCACTGAGGTTTTAATGAACCAATAGGGAGTTTCGAAACTTTAGCCAATCAGCTGTGTTTTAAACATTGTTTTATTTAAAATCTCTAATGATAAACATCTTTTGTGAATGTTGTCTATTATGTTTAAACCTATTAATAAGCAATTCCCGGTGGGGGTCACTAGTGACCGCCTATAGCAGTGCCTATAGACCAAGAGTAAGGCCTAAAAGCCTGGATCTGTCTATTGTGTAGACTAGTATATTACATATTGTAATGTTTGTAATGCTATATGATGGTTACATATAATAAAACAAATCGCTCTAAAACTACCTTCTCAGAGAACTCACGAGCTTCTGATTGGTGTAATTTTATATCCAGCCATATTGTTATCATCACATTCGACATGCTGAATATTTTTGGTGTTTTTCTCTTGTAAGACATGATATTTTGTAATTCTGTCAATATTTTTGTCAAAAATTGTCATTAAGTCATTAAAATGACAATTGAATAATTAATTAGTTTCATCCTTCTAAAACCACTCTCTTAGGGACCTTACAAGCTTCTGGTTGGTGCCGTTTTATATCAATTCACACTATCTACATCACATTCTGTATTATAAATATTTCTCGTTTTTTTGTCAGTTCTTGCATCATATTTCATGATTTTGTCATTATTTTTGTAAGTAAGTGTCACTATGTCAAAATAGGTTGTTATTCTATTCAACTGTCCTTTTATAATATCTAAATAGCATGTATTATTTTTTTGTAATTTAATAAGCTATGTATTGATGTTATGTATATGTTATGATCCTATTTTATTTTCCGGTCTGCACTTTGTTGACCTGTGACCTGTGACCTGCGACCTGCGTTTTACACTAACCGTATGATATTGCTCATAATTTCAAGGCAAAATGCTGCAACTGAAGAAATCACCTCCCGTAAATTTTCCTCTATATTGGGCAAAATTTGAATTACAGGAAAGGTGTATTCATTAAAAAAGTGTAATTATTATCAAAACATAACTTACTCTGCTAACTCTAGAGGGACAATCACAACAGGATTTTCACCTTGATTAACAGATACATTGGACTTTTCATGCTCACTTTCTGTCGAACCATCACCAGTTATGTCTACCACCACCAAACTTTCTTCTTGATCGTCTCGAACAATAACATCAGCGACAACTTCTTCTTCAGTTTCACTTTCGGTAGATTCACTTTCACTTGACGATTCACTCTCATCTGACGAAGAAGAGCTATCAACAGGAGTTGATGATCTTCTTGTTACTATGAAGTGTGCAAAGGCACTGTGTGTTTTGCTGGCATACCCAAGCTCAATCTTTTTTCTTGTCCAAATCTCAAATGTAGCACTGGTAATACTGATAACAGGCATTTTACCTTTTAATATTACTTCTATAATTTGAAATCACATAGATCTTATTACATTATGAAAAGCATATAAAAAACCTGCACCATCTTGTGAATCACTTAAGTTCCAACTTAAAAATGTTATCTAACTATATCTCAAGCATCGCTGTAAAATATGTCTTCAAACTTTTCACATGTGTAGTTGAATTGAAAAACTATTTTTGTTTGTATTGACACTTCTAAACCACAAAATGATCTTAGATTTATATCATAAACATAGTAATATTTCACCGTATCATAACGTTACGCGAGAAAAAAATAAATTGTTCAAGAAAACTACTCTCCCTTTAATTTCACGGATGATTCTATTGTGAGATAATCTTTTCATGATTTTGTACTATTTTTGCTATTGCACTGCCAAACTATGCATGTTGGTTGTGAAATACGCATTATTAGCGCTTTTTGGATGCCGGTACTCATCTTGACATTTTTTTGAAATTTGATTTAAAAAATTTCGCGGATAAGACCTTTTCAAATTTTCATTGGGACTTACTTTCGTGGATAACAACCAAATCCACTAAATTTAATCCCTGCGAAAATTAATCCCATTAAAGTAATACGAATGAAACAATCACAGCAAAATTTATGAAAATGCAGAATTTATTGATGCAAATTGGCCAATGTTGGGAATTGTTGAATTAAATAATGTGAATTTAGGGTCAATTTTTCATTAATTCATCCCGCTTTATTTTATTCTTGCATTATAATTTTTTTCCTTAAGATATCACTCCCCCAATTTTCTTCAGACCGTCAAAAAAAAACCAAAATCCCAGTATTTTCATATTCAAGATCAACAGATAATACAGCATAATATCTAAAATCTTGCGTTATAACTTTGATTTGGTCAATCAAACCATGCTAATATACTTTTCAAAAGCAATCAAGTAATCAAACTCATATCAATGATTTCTTTCCACATTCAGCAAACACCAAGTTTTTTTTTAACCCTCTCTTTCTTCTTTCGGGCATTTAAATTTCCACCAAGATTATATATTTTATTTTTTTTTTCACTAGAAAATATAAGCAAATTTTAAAGATGGTGATATTAATTGCACCAGTCCCAAATGTAATGAAATCTAAGCTAAGATGGGTCTGAATAATAGAATTCTTTACTCATTAGACAGTGAGATGTTTTTCTAATATAAATTTTTTGAAGAACTCAATTGATTTAAAATCACCAAAAACTAGCAAAGGCAATTGCATCTTCTTCTTTCGTCAAAAAAGTAAATAGTTAAAAAAAACTATAAAAGAGCATTGAAAATTTAATCTAAATATAAATACTACGATATGTTTCTTTTTTAAACTTTAAAAATAACAAATACCATGTTATATGCAATACAAATTTTTAGTTTTATGACGTAATGTTACGTAATGTTTATGACATCATGATACAGGTTTTTGAGATTTATCTATTTATAGCCTCAAGTTAAATTTTTCATTATGCAGCTATCACGTTCATCTACATCATAAGGCAGTTCTTTCCAGCTACTGTATGTTTAACATTTTGAAAGTGAGTGAAACTGCTTTTACTTTGGAGCAGCCGCACCTACCTCCCTTAAGCAGAATCTCTAGAAATATATGCTAATAATCTCTTAATAAAATAAAATGTTATGCTGATGAAGTCACGAAAGATGACGAAAATTTCTACCTAAACAGTCACTTCATTTTTTATGTTTTACAAATTTGCTGCTTCAACATTTAACGTTTTCTAAATAAAATGTATATGTTATATAGAATCATTAAATATTTTTTAAATGGAAATAAATGTTTAAAAAAATTATGTATTGAACAATAATCTCTAAATATTTCCTTTGCTATTTAAAAAGTTATCTTTAAAATCTCTTAAAATAAATGTATATACATGGTAGGTTTCAAACCTATCTAAATATTTTTCTTGCCTTTTTAAAAATATATTAAAATAAATTTTTTTCTCATGGTTTGAAACCACAAAAATAAAAAATGGCTAAAATTAAAATTTTTTATTCTTTCACCATCAAATATATGACTTATAAAAAATCTTAGTTTTAAATTTGAACAAAACTTAAAAGTGATATCTAAAATTTAACAATTATAAAAGCTATTTCCAACGAGAATGGCCGGTTAGTGTAAAACGCAGGTCACAGGTCGCAGGTCACAGGACACAGGTCACAGGTCAGTAATGACAGGTTGACTCTAATCAATGTCATTGCAGAGGAAAATGTTTGGAAAACACAAAGAATTATTAAAAACATAATTCTCAATCAATTTCATCCATATAAAACCATTTCAAACATCAAAATTTAACCATGTGCTTTTATCGATTTTTCGCAGTTTGTGCCGTGTATAACGCAGACCAGAAAATATTTGAAACCATATTATACGTATAACAGGTATATTACATATTGTAATGTTTGTAATGTTATATGATGGTTACATATAATAAAACACATAGCTCTAAAACTACCTTCTCAGAGAACTCACGAGCTTCTGATTGGTGTAATTTTATATCCAGCCATATTGTTATCATCACATTCGGTATGCTAAATATTTTTGGCATTTTTCTCTTGTAAGACATGATATTTTGTGATTCTGTCAATATTTTTGTCAAATTTGTCATTAAGTCACTAAAATAACAATTGAATGATTAATTAGTTTCATCCTTCTAAAACCACTCTCTTAGGGACCTCACAAGCTTCTGATTGGTGCCGTTTTATATCCATTCACACTATCAACATCACATTCTGTATTATAAATATTTTTCGTGTTTTTGTCTTTTCTTGCATCAGATTTTATGATTCTGTTAATATTTTGTCAAAAATTGTCATTAAGACATTAAAATAATAACTGAATAATTAATTAGTTCCATCCTTTTAAAACCACTTTCTTAGGGACCTTGCAAGCTTTCTGTTTGGTGCCATTTTTTATCCATTCACACCATCCACATCACATTTTGTATAATAAATATTTTTCGTGCTTTTGTCTTGTTAGGCATCATATTTTATGATTTTGTCATTATTTTTGTAAGTAAGTGTCACTAGGTTGTTATTCTATTCAATTGTCATTTTATAATATCTAAATAACATGTATTACTTTTTTGTAATTTAATGCGTTATGTATTGATGTTTTGTTATGTATATGTTATGATCTTATTATCTTTTTTCCGGTCTGCACTTTGTTGACCTGTGACCTGTGACCTGTGACCTGCGTTTTACACTAACCGGAGAATGGCACTAAAATTTTTCAATATAGCTAAAATAATCAATTTTCCACATCCATTGACTCTGGTTATGTTGGCCATTTCAACTTTTTGTCTTGAACATACTTTTTGGCAGAGGAAAAGGTTCGAGTCATGAACCGGTTGAGCGTTTTTTTGTCGCATTTCTTCAACACCCCACCTTTATTCTTCGACGCCTTTACTTGACAGTTCAACACACAAAAAGCTAAATATAATGAAGGTCATACTAAATTTAATTCAAAAAAGTTTTCTTTTAGACTAAATTCTTCAAATTATCATTTTCAATTTTACAGTATGCAGTAACTTCCCCTCTTCAACCTTTTTTGGTATCTCTGAATACACTAAGGAAAAATAATAAAAAGAGACTGAACAAAGATTTTGCGAAGATACCTTAAAGGAAGAAATTTTGGCGGAAAGAAAATTTGGCGGATTTGGCGGATTTGACTGAAACCCGCCAAATTAAGTTCCCGCCAAAATTTCTTTTTTCCGCCATCCGCCAAATTAAACATTTTGAAAATATGATCTCTTTGAAGGTGTTTTTGCTATTTTTTCACTGTTTTGACGCCATCTTAAGGTTAAATTTTTAAGCGACCGCCAAGTTTAGTTTTTTTGTCCATCCGTCAAATTAAATTCCCTCTGAAAAAACTTTTTTGGCCATCCGCCAAATTAAATTCCCGCCAAAATTTCTTCCTTTAAGGTAGTTATGCAATTTTAAATAAAAAACTTCAAAATGTATTGCCATCCCTTACATTTGAATCTCTCTTTATTTGGTCAAAAGATAAGGCATTTCTTCAAATAGTTGTTGGTTAATTCAAAAGCAAATTCAGCTTACAACGTATTAATAACACAAATAATCTTTTCTGGAAGAGGCCCAGAGTTTAGCGACAAGGTTCATTTAAGCTTTGCTTTGGCCAGCCGTTCCATGGTAAAGAATCTAAAATGAAAAAATCAGCAAGATCTCATGACCATAACTTTAATTTCAATTACCTAAAGATTGGGTTCCCTGGAAAATGGGATTTCGTTCAAATTTCATTTAAAAAATTAAATTTTGAAAACCAAAATATGAAAAGTGCATTACACTGATTATCACCTTTATGTATCATCAAGTTTTTAAAAAAAGTCATAAAAAAGCACTGCGATCTTGCTTCAAAAGTTCAAAGTGCTCTTTTTACATATTATTTTCTCTTCTCTAATAGCTGTGAAAACGTGCCTATTCAGTCTTATTTTACTTCATATATTCCAACTATGTACCAAAATGATGCCGTCATTTTCAGATAATTATGGCTAATATAGAATTTTCAAAACCTGGGCAAATAGGAAAAATCAAGTTAAAAATATAAAAAACTTTGTAAATTTCAAACTCAAAAATCAAAACACAAGTCCCATGAAGGTAGAAAGTACCCAAAAATATTGATACAGTAATTTAAACTATCACTGCTTTGGAAGCAAAAGGTTAAGTCTTTAGAATGCTTTTTTTGAGTGCTGTAAAACATCACTAAACAAAATAGAAGAAAATAGTCTGGACTAAATCTTGCAATAAAAAAGGTCAATCGAAGATGTAACACAAGATATTGATATAAAATTTACATACACTAAATGTTGACAGATCAACTAAATTAAAATCTATTCTGTATTTGTTTTTGTTGCCTCCTTGAATAAAAGAAGCTTCAGATTACATAAAGCAGCACAAATTTTAACCATGTCATCACACTGATGAATCATGGTGATGGGTAGAGAACTCTTAAAAATTCTGAAAAACTTCAGTCTATTAATTGCACGTTCCACGTGGATTCTTAAATTAGCCACCTTTTGAGTCTTTTGGGCTTTCAGGCGTTTCCCATGAGGGACAATTAATTTGCAAAACTTTAGCATTAGTTCCTCTTGGATCTGGAAACCACGATTAGCCATCACATCATCATACAAGTCCAGAAAATAAAAAAACCACTGTCCTTACATATAAATTTTTCACTGGCACGTCCACCATAGCACTCTGATAAAAAAGATATAGACCCAGTTGGGGGAATTCCAATCAAAAATTTCAGAGTATTACGACTCTTGTAGTCTGACCAAGTGACGGCTTGAACTTCCAAATTTTTAGGTCTTTCGATGAATATTTCACTACAGTCAATAATGACACGTACATTTCCACACCCAGCTTTTTTGAATTGCTTAGGCATGTTTTCCATTACTGCCTCTTTTGGAACCCATTTCACTAATGTTCCCAAAGTTTCAGCAAGAAACCGAATCCATTTTTTATTGTTTCTGAGCATGTACCAACAGAAATTTGAAAACGATCTGCTAAATCTTCAGTGAGAAGTCCAAGGCGTAACTTCATCAGTGTTAGTAAAAATTTAACACGTTTGGAGTTTGAAAAAAAGCCGGTTCAACAACAACAGTATCTTGGGAAATTATTGACCACGCCCCCAGCGTACCGTAATGGCAGCAGAAATTGTAATTTATGCTTGACTGAAAAGTATCATATAACAACTTCAAACTTAAAGTTACTTAACAAAAGAACTGAATTAATTTCTAAATGTCGCCATAGCAACAAATTTTATTTTAATAGCTACAAAGTAGTCCCTCCGGACGATTGAATTTTTACATCTTTACATTTTACTACTAATAAAAGTATTATTTTTCCTTGCAGTCAAGACATTCATTTTTCTCGTTGTTTCATCAAATGTTTGAGGTAGATGACATTAGAGGTGTTGGTTCAGGTGTTGGTTAATTAATCATTTCTAAGATAGGTGTATCCAACGATGCTGAAGGTATTTGTTGTGGTGGTATCTCGTCAGATGGTGTAGATGTTGATGATGATGGCATCGGTTGTTCAACAGCTGGATAGGTCAGTGGAGATAATTGATCAGTGTCCGAGTTACTAGTGTTTCTAGATTTTTTTGGAGGAAGATCGTGTTTAATAATTGCTTGTCTCGTCTTAACTGTCTTTGGTTCATAAGCAAGTTTAAGCTCTGGACTAGGGTGCTTTTCAGTTGGAAATCCATCTACAATATGTCCACTGCAAACTCTGTCCCTTTCAACTGGCACCCACGATGATTTGTCAGCCTTAACTCTGGTCATTTTTTGTTTCCATATTTTTCTTTTGTCAAAGTTCAGTTGTACTGATGGGAATGCAAATAGCTGAAATGGAGGACTACAACCACAATCCATCTTCATCATTCTGTTGTGACCTGGCTCATAGCATGTTGATGTTCTGCACTTTTTGAGTCGATAAGAACTGTTTTTACAACCAATAACAGCACAATTATCATGTCCCATCTCGTAATATATTAGGAATCAATTATACTTGATTAAATCTTTTACTAATCACAGTTCATTTACACTCTATAATCACTTTTACTCTCTTCAGCCACGCTACACTACTAAGCAATTTTGGTTTGTTTTGATTTTGTATCACCGTAAACTCGTCCCAGTGTTCTTTAAATTCACGCGCACACGCTGCGCGGTGATTGGCGGCTACAGTCGAAAAGGTGTATTGAGATGAATGTCAAATGAGCTTTCAAGCACTGTGTGATTGGTGCGCCAACCTGGGCACATTCTCTTACAGAGCAATGGCCTTTAGAGTTAATACGTGTCATCAGCGAATTAAAAAGATAATTACCATTGGTATCCATCGGGACATGTGCGGCGTAGCTCCATATGCATTGGATTTTGACAGGTTGGGAAATCTTTCCGGGCTGAGATCAAACCTCTTGCCTGCATGAAGTGAATAATGGCTGCCTTGTCACGTCCGAACAGTAAATCCCCCCATTGTTGTAAAAATCATTGTCATGCAGCTCTTGCCATTTAAAAATGCTCAAAAATCACTACTAGTGACTGGTCTGTCAAGAAGTTATGTCACCCTGCTGGTTAGTTATGTCGTCAAAATAAGAAAGAAACTATTGTGTTCAAAAAACTTCACGGATGTAAAAAACCTTTATGTAAATGAAATAGTCTTTTGAGAGAAAGAAAAGTAGAAAATAATCCATAAGTTTTCCCTCTTTTCGCCAACCTTTCGATCTTTTTCGATGTAAGAAAAATCATTATGTAATAGTGATTATTTCAAAAACAGATGAATCAGCACCTGCCAATCAAAACTTTAAGAAAATAATCCCGGGGGTAAGTACTATAGTAACCTTGCTCACCAAAGGGTGTATTTATCTCGCCTTGGTTCGAAACAAGTCAGATGAAAAACATTTTCAAATATTTCCTGTTTAGTCCTGGTAGTACCCACGTCGATTCAAGTTGGTTATAACGTCCACCCATGGTGTGGAGGAGATAACCATGGTCCTTTCCCTCCTCTTTGATAATGATAATATATAATATCACAATCGTCTCTGCGGCAATTATGCAGCACCTTTACCAGCAAATGCTTACCAGGACCACTGATGACAGGAGGATTGGTTTTTTCGAAGGCCTGACATTGTTCACGCAGGCCCTTGAACATCTCACACACTGTCAGCTTTGATGGGGACTCGTTGTTGTTAGCAATGTCCTGAAGCAAAAAGATTACGAGTGAACTAATTTTTTTCAATTTTTCAACCTGTGTAACGCAGCTATGTCTCAAAACAAAAACCCTAAAAATCTTTAGCCTTGGAAATTCCACTAACAAGGGGTCAAATGTAAATAAATCGAAAGAAGATGTATATTTCTTTGGCTAAGTAGACCATTCTTTTATGAGTAGGGCTCACTTGCCTTTCCCGCAAAGACTGCTTGGAACTAAAAGTGAAACTTGTACAGTACTTGCACTGAAAGTAAAATTGGACATTGTTCGAAATACGACCATCACATCAACGTGGGAGATTCTACTATCCTTTACTTTTTCTCCTTGTTGCCACAAATCTTGATCCAATTCAACAGGCTTATATTCGAATGCTCGAAAAACAATTTCGTTTGGACTGAATTGTGGTTCGAACAATCGCTACATCTCCTGACATAATAAGAGAAACAAAAAGATAATTCAGAACAACTACTTTAAAAATAAGATTTTTCACTTAGCTCGAGTGTGTTTACCAATAAGCGAAAATATTTAAAAAAATCATTGATCTTTTGCCTATTTTGCTTTTTGCTTTTAAAAAAGTTGAAAGAAAAAAAACGATCTTTATTACAGCCTTATTGCTTACTCACACAAAAAAAAAACAGACTAATACTTACCAACGTTTATGGTTGAAGGATAACTGCATATCTACATCATACTCGTGCTTTCTTCTGTTTTGGCACTTTCTTGATCTTGGCAATACCCCTTGTTGTATGAGTTCATATGTCAAAACAGCTTCATCTTCGATATGTGCGATTTGTGTGAAATCCATTTTGCAAATAGCTTACTTCAATATTTTTAGAACGCTCTTACATAGTTTCCACTCGTCCACTGTCCATCCCCCGGCTGTCCACTCCACTCATGAATTTATTTCATAAAGAAGGACGAAGAAAAAAATAAGTAAAACATGTGCAAAATGATTCTTTTTCATAATCCAACGTTATATGAACGTTGTGAACGTTAGACAAACGTTGAAACAACGTTGTGTGCCAGCTAGGAGTTTGTGGTAATTTATAGGAAAAAGAAATAACAGGAGGCGCAAATGTTTGAACAAAATGGTTATCACTTAAAGCTTTCATTCTTCAAATATAAAATGTAAACACAAAATCGTTGAAATAAATTTCTAGAAAATTTTAGATGATGAAGTTAATCAGAATCTGTCGAGGAATCATTTGACGAAATCGGGATGATTGGGACTCCAGCGGCTACCGTCTGCATGTCAAATTCTATAGACGAGCCTTCAGAATTGACGGTCTTTTGTCGTTTATTTGGATTGGTCTCTTCACCACTACTGGTCAAAATGATCAGTTGGTGGGATAGGTTAGTTTCCGTGTGAGTGCATCGTTTGAGACTAAGGGAAAACCTTTTGGCTTTTGGTGGGAGGGTCTACAGCGTCTTCTTCTATGGAAATATTGGATTCACTGGCGGGATTGATGGGGTTTGGTGCAACAGGACGTGCATTTGAAACTGTGACCCGTTATTGGTATCTTTGTCGTCTGGTTCAACGCATGATTCAGAATTGGCATCGTCAGAGTTAGGTGATTTTGGTGGCTGGTCTGACGTGATGACAGATCCAGCGACGCCCTTGTTCTTGCCATCGTCAGAGTTAGGTGATTTTGGTGGCTGGTCGGACGTGATGACAGACTCAGCGATGGCCTTGTTGTTGCCATCGTCAGAGTTAGGTGATTTTGGTGGCTGATAGGACGTGATAACCGAATCGATGGATTCCTCACTGTTTTCATCGTCAGATTTAGGTGATTTTGGCGGCTGATAGGACGTGATAACAGAATCGATGGATTTCTGACTGTTGGCATGGTCATGGTGATTTTTATTGGCTGGCAGGACGTGCTCTGCTTGGTAGGCGTTTCGGGGACGCTTGTGATGACTTGAGTTGGCGGTTCTTGCTCTAGGTCTTCATCAAACTCTGGATATTGGGTGTCTAAAAGATGATAGTCAAGCCAAGGTCGCTGACAACCTTTTCGAATCAACCAAGCATCGTACACGGAATCTGCAACTTCCTACTTTGCTCTCAATCGTCGCCTGAACATGTTTTTCGCGTTGTCAGTCAAGGCCACCTCGTCCCAAGCTCCATCCTTGTTTGAAGCAAGAGTAACGACTTTCTGGACATCGACGTCGTCACAGTGTTCGCTCGCGTTGTCGAATAAAGGTGTTTCCCACTGCAAATCTTCGTATTGAATGCCTTCGTGATGGTCAGCTTCCAAGATGGCATGGTCTAATGCTTGAGTTAAGCCTGTTACTTCGTTATCGGAATCTTGGACTGCGGCCGTAGGAGCTGGTTGGCTGAATGAGAATAACTCGACTTGATCGTCGTACATCAAAGACATGGGATCAAAGTCGTTGTAGATTGCTCCATTACCAGCAGCAGGTGTCACATTGGGTTCGTTTCGCAATTCGTGGGCCAGAAAATGAAACACCATCATACAATTCATTCTCAGCCAACCTGAAGAGATAAAAAAAAATGTTTGGAAAAACATTAATTCTCTTCAGATTCTCGTTCCAAATAGAGTAGCAGAAAAAGGAAAAATATTTGTCTTCACATTCGGAGACTCCCTCATTTATAAACGAGTGAATGCACAAGTCAAAGTGCCAAACATTAAATGACGTGTGAAACTATCAGCTTTTTGTCTTACCTGAAGCTGATGGATCTTTTCGCTTCAATGATGTCGTTTTGAAAACTTCAAGTCTTTTTCTTATCGCATCGTAGTCTCTTTCGTTGCCGAAATCCGGATAGACGTTGGTGGTTATAAAAAAACCGGAATTGTAGTTGACACGTAAGCCGCTCTTGTGTTTCTGGGGTAGAAAATTCATTCCGTCTGGAGAAATAAAAACGAAAATGAGGTTTTTGAGTTCTGTGCAAATTAAGCGGTAATCTTCATGAATAACCGGACATAGGAAGAAAGCAAAGTTTCAATATTTTTTTTCAAAAAGCTGCATAGTGCGCAAGCGTAAAGATAAACCAAAAGCGATTTTTCATCGCCTTCGTAAGAACCACAAAAAAAGAACAATGTGAATCAATTCACTCACCTTGAAGGACACGTTTGGCATCTTCACATGACAAAGAGTCAGGGGTCCACTCATCCATCATCACAATCTGGGTGTTACTGTTTATCAAAGCTGCTGAGAATCGCCCGTCGTTCATCACACCCGAAATCTAATTGGACAGGATGATTCCTTGAAAACAACTGAACCAGCTCGTTTTTCCAGAATCGGCTGGACCAACCAAACACATCTTTGTCTCTTTGTGTGGAAATTTACCATGCATCAACAATTGATAGTACTTTTTGTAGAACATCTTCCTGATTCTAGGGTTACCGAATGAATTCTCCACACCTTTGACGAATGGTTCAGGGTACGGTAGGACGTCAGGGTCGTAGGTGTACTTAACGAAAGCACGCGGAGAGTCTGAAGGAAAGAAAGAGCTTCAGAATTTACTATTTTATCAATTATCTGTGACATATGACCTCGCAAACATGGTAAAAAAAAGACATGAAAACAATTTAATAAAAATAGTACGTACCTTTTAGGGTCGGCGGATCAACTTGAAAACATTTCTCCGAGATGTTAAAACAAGTGCCGTAAGGTGCGACTTCTATGAAATTGTAGTTAATGATCAACGGTTTGATAATTCGACAGCTGCTTACTGACAACAAATTGATGATGAGCGTTACTTGGGCCACTATTTGGTCAGCGATCTCTGGGCAGCCAAATAAGTAGTGAACGAAATCGTGCACCGACGAACAAAACACGCACGTGAATTTCGCTTGAGGAGCCTTCTTGTATACGAATCCATCAAAAAGGCAATATTCGTTTTGCGTCATGCAATGCTTTAAAGCTGAGATGGATTGCAATAGGCGACTGACTGGCATCGGTGCTGCGTGAACGGGATTTTCTGGAGGTGCAAAACAAAAATAAGTAAATCGTTCTAGACACGAATCGATTTACCACATCAAAGACAAAGAATAGTGAAAAGACCCATATCATACATATCATTTAAAATTGTTTTCTTATGTGAACTAAAACAAGATCTTTTGATTTCAGCTCAAAATAACAAGTGATGAAAAGTCAATTGGGCCTTCTAAAGAAGAGTTTAATGAATTTCTTTTCACACCTTGATAGACATAAGCATTTTGATCAAATCTACAGTTTTCTTGAGCTCTGTCGCAAGATTTGTACCCGTTGTTTTGCAAAGCCATAACGAGGTCAATACTTTTGAAGAGTACCGCTCACCTTCTGTCATATCAACATTTACCAAATCTATTCCTTCTTCTTCAGCGGCAGCTTTTAAACATTTCACCTGCGACATCGTAAAGTGATGAAACAAAGCTTCGTTATTGTGGTCTTTCAAGGCAATGTACAGCGAAGAAACATAGCTTTCGGTGATTGAGCGAACGCCTTAATGAAAAAAATACAAAGAATAGAATTGAGACTTTCCATTTTGAAAATTTGAATACGGGTGAAGCAAGGGAAAAGGAAAGACAAGACTTCGTAGTGTCCGTAAAAATTCACAATGTCCAAAAAACTATTCCTCTAAAAAACAAGGGATAAGTAGGGATAACGAGTGACAAGCAACGGACAAGAAGAGACAAGAATTCAAAGTGTCCGTAAAAAATCGCAATGTCCGAAAAACTATTCCTCTAAAAAACAAGGGATAAGAAGGATAAGCAGGAATAACAAGCGACAAGCAAGGGACAAGAATTCAAAGTGTCCGTAAAAAATGCCTTGCCAGCCAAACTTCAGTCTTGGAACCAGTTTGGAGCATCAACCTGATTGCTGCCGCTTGGTAACATTTCGAAACATGTTGTATAACGAAAGATTTTAGTGTTGTTTTAACAAGTGCACACTTCAGTTCCTTCTTTGGATTTATAACGTCTTCCTCTCTCTCTTCTCTCTCTTCATTTGAAGTAACTTGTTCCATCTTGTATCACAAGGAATTTTAGAACAAGTGTCAGTAAAGGAACAAATTTGCTCTTTTATGGTTATATACGTTTTCGAATAAGAGTTCCTTTTTCCCTTGAGGAAGGGCTCTTTAATTTAAGCTTGAAAAAATTAGAGGGTACCATTTATCCTTTTGGAAAATTTTTTTTCGGAACTCACAATTCCTTTTGAAAATATTTAGCAATCTATTGTTTCCAACATTGAAAGGAACACAGTGATTCATTATGATTGAACAAAAGGGAGCACAAAGTTGTGCATTGGTATGTTGAACAAGCAATTACAAGGACACTCAGTGATCCTTTTGGGATGTCCCAGTCAGTTCCTTTGCAAAGGATAATTATCAAGGGTAAAATTTTATAATTTTCAGAACGTTTTTTATTTTAATGAGCAATTTACAAATTTCAGATGGGAATGGTCTTTCTGCAGTTTTTTTAACGACTGCTGTCACAGAAAATTGTTGTAGGATGGAGTTCACTACTATCAAGCTTTTCCGTTGTGTAGTTTTAATGATTACATCATTTTGATGTATAGGAGCGTGTGACAGTTTTTCTTTTACAACAAAAAGAGGGTGCAGAAAGCACGTTTTCACCAGGCATGGATGGTACTACTTTTTTGATGCGAGACCAGACCCAAAGGTTGTTTTGCCAGAA
Source organism: Clytia hemisphaerica (assembly GCF_902728285.1). Lineage (NCBI taxonomy): Eukaryota > Metazoa > Cnidaria > Hydrozoa > Leptothecata > Clytiidae > Clytia > Clytia hemisphaerica. Next base: position 9,851 of record NW_027103427.1, on the reverse strand, counting down.
CTTTCAACACGGAATGAAAAACCAAATAAATCTAGGAGGAGTAGAACGAACGATATGCAAATGTTTTCTAAGGAGTGTAATTTTGATAGAAAGTTCAAACTTTGGCTTTGCAGTCCTGGTGGTGGCATGAAAAGCTATGGCCAGGCTGGGCAAATTAGTTGTCGCGTTTTGTAATTTCTGAAATTTTGCTGTCAGGACTGCTGTTCGAGTTGGGATGTTCCATTTGCTGAACCTAAAGGCTATATCAGACTTTATCGAATACCTTAAGACTCAATGGGGAGTAGGTTGCACTGGAATAATCGGATACATGCATTCATTGTCTCACGTTCTAGACTACCGTAGACTTGAAAAAGGATATACACAAATGACATTTTTGGCGTCCGACATTTATATCAATCGGGTCAAACTTTCATTGTCAAAAAAGATGCGATCGGAATGGAATGTTTTGTGCAGAATATTTATCAAAAATGAACTGTTGGGCTTCTCTCGATGAAATGCAAAAAGTGGTACCATATCATGCCGACAAAGTTTTACTGAACGCCACGGATGACTCCGTTTCCGTTCCTTCGCACGACTTAGCATTTTGTACGTAATTTTTGACGACTATTTTTTTCATCGCCGTTAAAGCTACTAGACCAATGACGTTTCAATTTTTAACAGTAGAAATGGTGCAAAATATTGATGAGAGTGGCATGATAGGTCAAATTGTTTTTAAGACTCAAGAAAAGTATGGTTTTAATACATTAATCTTTTCTTCTGAAATCAAAGATATTGTTTCCAAGTACATCAAATACATTCGTTCAAGACTAAACCCTAAATGCAATTACGTTTTAGTCACTCGCAACGGTACACAACTAACAAGAATCGGTGATGTTTTCGGCAGAGTAGTCTTCCAAGCAATAGGGAAATACATCAACCCGACACGGTACCGCCAAATTATTGAAACGAAGCGTCGAAACCCTTAGCATCCAGGATCAGCAAAATTTGTCAGAGGATCAAAAACACACTTCACTCGTAGCCAAAATTCACTATCAAAAACTTCAATCGCGAGACGTTGCTCTGAAAGGAAAGAACTCCATGAACAAACTAAGAGATGAACAGCCTTCTCTTACTGCAATGGGGAAGATTTGTGAGAGCATCTCAAATCGATTACCGTTGAATAGAGAAAACCAAGCAACTTCTACATCAGATTCTGGTATTTGTACGTTCGAAATCGTTAAATCTTGGCCGAACTTTACTTTGAATATCAACAATTCTAGCAGTACTGACATGACGAGCCCCACCCAAGATGAAAAATCGCTTGCAGCAAAAGTAGAATAAACTACCTGTGCGACAATAGAATCTTCGGCCATTGAGAAGCCACAGAAAATTCAAAAACTAACGAGGAAGAAAAAGCAAGAATGGTTCTGCTTGGACGTCTATTTTATCTGACCAAGACTACAAATTTCATCCTTCAAGGAAAGCTACCCTTTGTTGCAGGGCAAAGAAGCTTAATATTATCTGAGTGATGAATTTTAAGACATTGGAAATCCCATTGTTTGAATTCTAAAATATTACGTGAATTTGAGATTAAACTTGGAAAATTTTAATTTTAATTAAATTTAAATTATTATTTTCCAGGAAAGTCGTGTTACATCCTAAACGATGATTCCAATAAATCAAATCAAAGAAATACATCCAACATGGATTGAATTATCGATTTTTAACTTTAACCTTCCTAATCGCATTCTAGTTTTAGCCTTCCTGAAATGCTACCAATGTAATTCAACCTGATCTAAGTGCAAAATCTATTCTGTAAGCGAGCTGTCAATACGTTTTAAGCTGGCTTTTAATCCGAGTATTATACCGTATATTTTGCCTGAAAGGGTTGTTAAACCGTTAAACCGTGAACTATGTCACTTGGACCACCTGATAAGGTACTTTCGATTTCAGACTTTTCACTTTCAACTTAGAATTCTTCGTTCTTTGTAAGCAATATGTTGATATATTTTTTATAAGAATTGATTTTTGAGACGTTTTAAGCCGTCAATATGTTTTAAGCTGGCTTTTAATCCGAGTATAAAACCGTATGTTTTGCCTGAAAGGGTTGTTAAACCGTTAAGCCGTGATTTATATCACCCAGACCACCTGATAAAGGTACTTTCGATTTCAGAGTTTTCACTTTCAACTTAGAATTCTTCGTTCTTTATAAGCACTTCATTGGGATTATTTTAAAGAACGAAGCATCGTTTTTATCAAAGTAAAACGTACCGCAGCCTTTTTGGACCACGCCTATTAATTTTATAATAACTTAATGGTCGTCTAACGAGATTTTTAATTTTTGATTTGAATACAAGTTCACTTTAATCAAAATAACCCGTCAAATCTTTTTGAGCGCCTAATTAAAACGGGTGTTAAACCGACAGTTTTGCCTGGCAATGTCAATGACCCGTTAAGCCGTGGATCTTGTCAGGCAGGGCTCCTAATGGTAACGTACTTCTGTTTTTATAATGAGAGCGTTTTTAATTGGTAAACTTAGAGAATGGGAACAGTGAATTTTAATTATAGCTTTTGTCAGGATATTCAAATCATAGGTATAAATGCGCCACCCTGGATAACAACGAGCCAAAGTCAACTTGCAGAATTTATCCATTCACCATTATGTCTGACCAAAATAGGATCACAGCTTCCCAATTGCTCGAAAGTGGCATGTTATGCTTTTCCCAAGGTACATTCGATTGATTTGCTTTAAAATTTCAAATTTCATTTAAATCAGATCGAGGTTTAATATAATGACTAGAAAAAGAATTTCGAACTTTCTTTCGCCAAGATAATCAATTTTGAAACCTTTAAAATTTCAACGGATTTGTTCTCAATTAAATCTGCCTATTTTTCTACTAGATATCGAAGACGTACAACACAGTCAGCAAAGCGTTATCGCCATCAGTGATGACGAAGACAAAAAAGAGCAAATAAAAAAGACATCGTCAAATAAGAAAATGATTACGTCCGCTGTCGAGGTTCAAATACAGTGCGATCCAGGGACTAAAGTTTGTGTGAATGTAAAAACGGTTGTAGATAATAAAAAATGACTGTTTTTAAATATTTCCTGTCTACTTCTAGTGTAATTCCCTTTTTGTCATTTGTAAGGTGTTTTAAAGTTTCAAATTTAGACCATTTTTGTGAGACTTAGAAGTCTTTGAGTAATTTTCACTGATGTGAAACAAAGTATTGTTAGAGGCTATCACTTTCGATTTTAGACTTTTTACTTCAATTGAAAATGAAAAGGAAGTAACGCCTCTCTACCACCGAAACGCCCTTATTTTATTTAAGCTGTAATAGACCTTAAATCAGATCCTAAACCAATTCTTAAGAAATATTTTTTTTTGCCTAAGAGATGTTGGCAAGCCGTTAAAACATCATTTTGGTGGGTGGAATGACGATTTAAAGTACTTTCGTTCTCAAAATTGGAAATTTTCACATGAAACAGAATACTTCGCACCCATTATGGAAATGTTTTAAAGAACGAAGCATCATTCTACAAAAATATTTTTTTTTCAAAGGAGCCACACTTTTTTAGACCAAAACCCATTTTTTAGTTACGAATACTTCGTTCTTTAAAAGCACATGAATCGTAATGTTCTTAAAGAGCGAAAAATACTTGCATAGAGAATTTATTCAAAATTGTAGACTTCATCTCAACAGATCTCATTGGTGAATCTTTTATTTCATAAGTTATACCATTAATTTTTACTGTTGTTAAATATATCATGAAATTTGAATTAAACACAAAATTTGTATTTATTAAAGTTAAAATATGGAAAATAATATTTCCCAGTACTCAACAAAAAGTAAGTTCAAGATGAACGATTTAAGCATTGAAGGAAAGTAGAATCAAATTCTCTCCAAGCAAAACGATGACTCGAGCATAGTACAATTAACGAACTACCAATGAACGCAACAAAAAAAGGGTAAAAAAAATACTATATACAATATTTTTATCTACTTAAATTGAGTCTATTGGAAAGAGTGTCATTTTATTTCGGATGGTGCTTATTTTTCCTTCGTAATCCGGAAACGATTGTCGAAACGCATCGAAGGGAAACCATTTTGGCGGCAAACCAAGAATCAGGGTCACTGCCAGAAAATTTGGTTGACAGCTTTCATTACCAGCCGAACCACTACCTTCAACAAAAATCTTCGACAGCTCAACTCAATCTCATCGTCAACGGTTCTTTGTCGACGTTCAGAAATTCGACGAGGCTTGAGTAGACGTCTGCTAAAGATACTGCCGTTGCAGGTACTGCCTCTTGTTTCAGAATCTTTGGTGTGTTGATTACACTAGGTTGAGCATCTTCAGCATGACGTTTACGATCTGAATGAGTAAAAGATAGAGAATCAAACCAATTAGAATCAATTCTATTATAATATGAAAGTCTTGCCAATGCCACGAGAAATATAATTCAACGTAAAATAGATTCACTTTAAAAATCTGAACTGGAGATCATAAGAAAGCTGCTTGACCAAATGCAATCTTACCGTGTGAAGATAATTGGAGTAAGGGTGTCAAGGGATTGATTACTGGTAACAATGGCGTTGGATGCTTGTCTAAAAGTGAAAACAAAACATCTATAAAATACAAGGAAAATTGATTTCACCGCAAGTGAATTGATTTCGTAAACAAGTTCCTCTGAGCTCTTTGATATATGAGATAATCCATAAATAACTAACCTTGCACGGTGAGTTGTTCTATTGCAGATTGATCCATTGTCATGGGTACTATAATGGGTCTCCTCTCTGAAAAAAGAAATTGAAACCATAGTAACTTTGGAATTGGAGCCTACGAGTTAAAATACCAATTGAAGAGAAAATACAGCGTTTTACTTGCCTTTGGGACTTTAAAAAGGTACTTAAAAATAAAATTTACCAAGTATTGGAGGACATGTAAACTGCAATGTTTCATTTTCGTTTCGGTCATTTGCTTCGTTGAATACGTTTGCTGAAAAAATAATAGACAACGACATTGAAAAATCTGAAACTCTAAATATTTTAAAATCTAAAAAACCCAAGAAAGGCATACAGTTTGTTCACACTTGAAAATATTGAGAAAGTAAAAAGAAGGAGAAGGCATTCAAATCACGCCAAAAAGAGAACTTAATTGATATATTTGCTTACCAGAAAGGGATTCTTCATCACTTGAAACGATGTTGACGTTGTTTCCTCTAGTGACTTTCGAATGAAATTGAATAATTTCCGAATCTGAATCTGAATCTTGTAAAATAGAATAATTAAAAGATTTTCAGTAGAGGGACAGAATCGAAATTTACTTCTTAAAACAGAGGTTTAGGAATTATTTCATTTGGCTAAAACAAATAACTTGGCTGAAATGGAACTTACCATCAGCTGGACTCGGCCTAGAATTTTGTGAAGCGTCGAAAAAGATGTCGTCGTCGGAATCTGAAGATAAATATAAGAAAATAAAGGTCATTAAAAGAACAATAGGTGTTCTTGCCTTGAATAGACAATTCAAATTTAAACTAACAAAAGGGTAAATATGTTGCAAAATCACTTCTCTGCTATAAAAAAACAAAAACTTACCATTCTTTAGGCTGCTAGGGCTAGGCATCGGGGTCATTGGTGGCGTGGGTGTTTTCATTGGGCTGAACGTAATTTGACTTGCTCGAAGTGGAAATTTGGGCGTTGAACAAGAAGGAGTGTCGTTTGATTGTGATTCGGGCTGTTGACCTGTGAATTAGAAAGTAAGGAGAGTTTTCGTTCAGTTTCAATGTCTATCCTAATTTGAACAAGTTTCTGAATAGACAAGTCTCATATTGTACAGTCATACCACTTAGCAATAAAGTTTTTGAAGCTCAACATTCAAGTACACGAAAGCACATTAATTACTTGATTCAATTTCGTCATCTGTGTCTTCTTCAGAAGTCGAAGCCGGACAAGTGATAATAGCGTTGGCACTCTTTTCGTCGATGTCCAATTTAAGACGAGCTTTGGCGTCCACGTCAGGGGGTAACTCATAAAAGCGATCTTCTGGATCGATCAAGTTTTTGTTCTCGTTGATGACAGATATGATCCACATTAAACATTCGAAAGCGTGTTTCAAAATCCAATTTGGTGCACCAATCTCCTTCTCTGGCAGCTCTGAAGTTTCAAATTGGGAAAGTCTGCATTGAATGGACCTTTCATTGTCCCCAAAGTCAGGCATTCTTTGGCACGTGTACATGCCACCTTTCATTTGGGTTCTTCTAGGGGCCTGATTTTTGACAGCCTGACTAAAATATCCTCCTTGAAGAATAGCCTTCAATTGGTCAGGTGCCATGGTATCATATACCCATTCGTCGACAAAGAGTTCTTTTTGTGATCATCATTGCTCCAAAACTTTTTTCCTTTGTAAGGACAGCGATTTTTGTCTCGGGAATTAGGCCGATGAGAACATTTGCCCATGACGATTTTCCTGAATCATTTTCACCTGGTAAAAAAAACATTGTAAACGTGTCTTAAAACTTAATATCAAAACTAGAACATATTGAATGCAAACCTTTTGTTTCTAAAGTTTTTTGAATTTTTTGAATTTATTTTTGTGTCAAGTTGTTCCTAAAATAAGTTTAAAAAAATGGTCCATTGACTTCTTCCTTGCAAAGGTTACAAAAGTGTTTATATCTCACCGATGGTCACCAATTTGGAAATCTTGTGTGGTAGCTGTTGGCACAAAAGACATTGGTAAAGTTTGTTCAAGAATTGAACCTTTTCAGCCATGGTTGGAAAACTATTCTCGACCGACGTTGCGAAATAGCCACCATCACAAACTGTACCTTGATCAAAATTTTGATAGGATCTTGGACCAAGCTTGCCGAAATTGTCTTCTTTGAAGAAGAACTTGACAAAGGTTCTTGATGATAGCTTCAGAAACCAGCCGTTGTTGATCTCGATGAAGTCGTAATCGAATTCGATAGAAGGTAAAACCTGATTGGTATACAAAACAAAAACTGAATAGCTTCCAAAAAAGAGACTGGCGCTACCATGACAAAATAGACAAACGATCTAATGGTGTCCTATTGAGAAAAAACTAACTAACTAACTAAACTAACTAACTAACTAACTTGTCGTTACCTTGAAATACTCAGCTTCCATGCGAGCTTTGATTTTGTCTCGAAATCGCATGATCTGCTCTCCCTTCTTTTCGTTTGCACATAAAATCTCCAAGTAATCTTCAATTGTACAATGGTACGAAAAGGCGAATGTTGCTGAAAAATGAAAAGGTAGTCTTTCAGTAAGCTACTAGGAAAATTTTGTCAATGATATGAACAAAGAAGAGATCACAAACGAGTGATCATCTGAAATAGCTGATTTTGGATAAAAAACTTGACTTTTATTATGTTTATACCATTGGGCTCTTTTTTGTAAATGGCACCATTGTGGATTCTGTGCTTCAATTTCATCATCAGTTTTTTACAGAATTCAACCGTCTGCCCCAAGGCTGTTCCTTTCTCCGGCTCGAAAGTGGCTGACTCAGGTTCTTCGTCATCAAAGGTGTGCCTCAATCCTTTTTCACAAAGTTGGCTTTTTGTAGCTTTTTAGCGATTTTTGGCTCGCAACACCGAATTTTTGTTGGCACATTCGTTCTTATGGTCCTATATGAAAGTAAGCAAGCATGGCCTCAGTTCATTGTGTTGAAAAAGTCAACAAGCAAAAAGATACAGCAAAATAAAGGATCCGAAAAATAAGCTTTATCTGATTTAAAGGCTACCAAATCTGTCCTCTTTCCTAATCGAATTTCCAGATGGCAAACTTTTGAAAAACACAAACAATTACCTTGACAACGTGTCTCAGCTTTGACAGTATAGCATCAGTCTTTTTCAGCACTTTTTTATTTCTCGTTTTCAAGGTAGAGGGCGTTATGTCGAGATCACCCTGATCGTAAATCACGTCAAAGATTTTGTTTGGAGTGATTCTATCCGTTTTGTGGGCAACTATGAAATATGCAACACCAAAACTTGTCTCGTCATTGTCATTCTTAGTCGTGGTGGCTGTACAACTTGAAACAAAGAACTTTAAACCAGAAACTCCATTCAAGGCACTGTCTGCCTTTGATTGGGTATGTTGTAAATTTTGTCCGCTCCCTGGAACATTATGCATTGCACGACAAGCAATGACCTGATCTGACTCATCAATCTAAGAGAAATCATTTGAATGACATGTTATCCCATGGACGAAACGACTGCTGAATAACGCAAAACAAAATGTCCATAAACAACGAATATCTACCGAATGACATAGGTGTGTTAGTGCCTGGAGATGAATATACCACACCCTTATAGTAGTAAAATATCAAATTAAGTTTTCACACCGGTATTTTTTCAAAAAGTTCCACTACTCAAAAAAACAAAGCTAAACATTCTAAAGCACTTTCCAAGCAAAAAGAACGGCTAAAACAACGTACTTAGCCATGGACGGCTGAAGACTATTTCTATGTCCATATCGGTGTGGTAGGACCTGAAGACGAAATTACCACACCCTTAGTAGTAAAATATCAAATTCTAAGTTCCCACCGGGTCATTAAAATAAAAAATAGAGTTCGACTGCTCAAAAAAATACGGCTGAACGGTCTAAAGCACTTTCCCAGCAAAAAGAACGGCTAAAACAACATACTGAGTCATGGCTTATGAGCCATGAACGACTTAAGACTAATAATATGTCCATATGGGTGTGGTAGGACCTGGAGACGATTATACCACACCCTTTTTCAGCACGGGTGAGTTAGGGCGTGTCTAGATTTTTTTAAATCACAAATCCCGAATCCGCGACCAATAGCACCCATTCTCAGGGATTCACTTATGGATTTTTAGATGACCTATGCCTTAAAGTTTCAGGATCCGGTGTTACGTAATTAGATATTAACCTAAAAATTAATTATTAAAGAAAGTTCGAATTGTGACGTCATAAATCGTAAATTAGCTCTAACTCATTAAGTACATGTCAAATCTTTGTCAAATTTGGACCAAAGACGCATCTTAATGGTGCCGAACTTTTCAATGACGTCAGCAAAAAATGCAAAAAATCGAAAAATGCAATTTTTTGCTGACGTCATCAAATTTTCGCAAAATTTTTTTTTCAAAAAGTTACATTTCAGTTACATGCATCTTTGGTTCAAATTTGGGATAGATTTGACATGTATTTTTTTTATTATAGCGATTATACGATTTATGACGTCACCAAATTCGATCAAATTATGACGTCATGATTACAATTTCTTTAATAATTAATTTTTAGGTTAATATTTAATTACGTAACACCGGATCCTGAAACCTTGAGGTATAGAGGTACTTTAGAGCCCTAAGTTGATCTCTGAATCTGACTGCTATTGGTAGCGAAAACTTAGGGTAAACTGTTAGGTTTTTGAGACTTGCCCTAAGTCACTCGAGAGAGTTCATAAACATAAGAATTAAGATAAGCAGGTGACGTTTTTCTACTAATTGAAATTACGGGAAATTAATTCTCACCAACGGGATGATTTCTCTTCGTAGTGCATTTGCCACTTTTGTGCTATCAAGTTGTAACCTGATAACAGATTGTGTATTTTCTGGCCCAGTACGCTGAAGCTCTAAAGACGTGGGTGAAAATATACAATCTGAAGAGTATGGTCGCGCGCCTGTTCGCGGACCGCGTAGAATTTTATTTAAGAGGAACAGGTCCGAGTGCAATGTCGACAGGGAAGGGTGTCATGACCGAAAACTTTTGGCTCGGGAGATATGTCAAGTTCTCTCAAAGTAAATTCAGAACTTTTTTGGAAAAGAAGCATGCAAAACATTATTGTACTTCACAAACAAGGTTCTTCTATGGATGAATATGCTCAAAAA
>NW_027103426.1:0-11860 GCF_902728285.1 Clytia hemisphaerica | reverse complement strand
CAAACGTTGATATAGGCATAATGAGGCGAGAGTTCTTTGATGGATGATAAATTTTATTTTACTTACCATTAAGGGTCTTTTTTCGTCCATCAACTTTACTGGAAGGTCTTTAGCTGGTTTGGTTGATTTCAGTGGTTCGATTTCAACATTTTTCTTTTTCTCATCGACCTAAAAATGAGCTTTCTTCTAATTTGAACTTATGTAAAAATTGGGAGGTATGAAAAACAAAAAAATCAATGAAATCCTAGTAAGTGAGGCATGAAGAATTCTCTTCCAATGCAAATTTTGATCTATGATATTGAGTCTGTAATACGACTTAATAAAGGTATAATCAGATTCTTTGAGAGTTTTCATCTGTAAAATTCTGCTATAATTTTGAGTAAAAAGTAGTATTTTGGTACAATCTTTGTAGTAGTTGCGGTGATTGAAATAGTGAGTTCTTACACGGCTCTGACGTTAAAATTATTGTTATTTTACTTAAGTGAAAAATATGATAACTAACTGTATTAATTGAACATTTCGGCTTTTGAAAACTAATGAGAACATTTTTTCAAGGTTTCAATAGAAATAGAGTTTGGAGTTTACGAATACTTCAAAGAACTTCTTTACCTCTTCCAGTTTTAGCCAGGGATGCTTCAATATTTCTTGAAGAGAAGCTCTGGAATTATCCATAAAGTTGACATTTAACCCTGTGTCTGTTCTACCAACTCGTTTAGCTGTTTTAACAAGCCTCTCTTTAAAAACCCACTTTTCCCATGATAAACCCAACGTTTTCAAGCCCTTCTTATTCATACTGGAAAACGGCGTGTAAAGATCGTCTTTAGTTGAAGCGTTTGCGCTGTGTATATTCACTTGGTCTAGAGGCTTTGTCATGTCTGTTTCCACCTACAGATTTTCAATTTCAGCTTCAAAGGCTGTAGAAAATAATTTCAAGTGGTTTTCATTGTTGGTGTCAGTGTCAATTTTTTAGCATCAAAAGTGTGACAGCGAACGAAAAAACTCTTAACCTACAGATTTTCAATTTCAGCTTCAAAAGCAGGATTAGCCGTCCTTCTTCTATACCGTCGCATAATTCTAACTATCCTGCCAGACACATATTTGTTATCTTGCCAAAAACATCATAGGTCATTAACCTTGACGCTAGTCTTTGAGAAGGTGTTTTTGTATTACATTTCAAAATCAAATTACTCTCCAGCCGTAAATAAAGCCTTCTTTGCAAAAAAATAGTTTAACTTTCGATTATATGTCCATATCCATACACACGGTCTACTTTTAGTCAAATTTATACCCACGCCTCCGATTTTTCGATATGGAAGTCGATGTTAACAAAGTTCTTGTTTCTACATAAACTTCCAATGAGGAAAGCAGGGTAAATGATTCATAAATTCTCTGTACATTGTAGTTTTCAACATCGTCCACATAGTACATTTTTGGTTCGTCTGGCATACTTTCATCTATGTCTTCACTTCTCATTCCAAAGAAGAACGAAACATTCTTTAATATCAACTACTTACCAATGTATTCGAGGACGAAACCCTCAATGCGAGAATCAACGATTCCAAGCTCTCGCATGCTGCTAACAACTTCGGTAATGTTTTTTGAAGATTATGTTGGCTGCAAAGGCATTAATTTTAGTTTGGACGAATAGATCCATTATTTTGGAGAGGGTTGTATGATAGTTGTAGCGGGTGTTGTGGCTTTCAACAGTCGAACAAAATATCTTGGACCGTTCATCAAAACTAATGATTAATTTGTGGTCGGATTCATCTTTGAATTTGCGACGCATCGCTTTTACGATTTCTTTTGTTTGTTTCAATTCTAGCCCAAATCGTTAAATTAGTGTTGATACCATCAAACTCAGCTCTGAATCTACACATTTCCAAACTTTAGCCAAGTTTGCTGCTGCTTGCTTTGCACCTTTCTTTGTCTTGATCAATGTTACACAAGTTATTCTTTTGTGAATTTTGTAAATGTTTTGAGAACCGTTCCACGCATATGTTGCATTTTTACAAACCTAAGGAAAGATTAAGTTTATTTTACAGTTTATATAATATGGTTTAAGTTTATTTTTCAGCAGATCATTTTTAGTTTATTGATTTCTTTCCTGTCTTCAATTACTTGTAGAGTTTAGAATGTTTGTCAAAAACATAGTCTGGACCTGATGGTGATAATCTTGAAAATAAGATCCCAGTGTTAAACCCTTTTCTCCATTAGTGATTGGGTTTCAAGATTTAGACGGTTTGGAATTAATAATTATCGGTTCAGTAATATTTTTCAAGCGTTCAATCTTTGTAACAACAGCATCATTATTTTAAATATTAGACGTCTCCTACTTTTGTTGGATTTTTCCCCATTTGCAACAGTGTTGTGCGCAGATATGTAATTTTTGCGCAGATATGTAATTTCTGCGCAAATATGTAATTATTTTGCGCAGATATGTAATTTCTGCGCAAATATGTAATTATTTTGCGCAACTATGTAATTTTGAGCTGCGCAGATATGTAATTAAATTTCTGCGCAGATATGTAAAACACGATCTTTAAAATCAATGGTACCCCCTTGATAGCTTTTACCATCACTTTTACCTTTTTTCGAATTAAGGTATTTTAGCTAATTCCTATCGGATACAAGAAGTAATATCTTATAAGCATCAACTTTATAAGAAAATGATCTATAACTTTTCAACCACTAAGTTTTAGCTTTCGGTAATTGGTTCTTTCAAAGGAAATATGGAATAGCGCCTAAAATGAAAGTAATTATTTTTCTTATAAGAATCATCTTTATAAGAAAATGATCTATAACTTTTCAACCTCTAAGTTTTAGCTTTCGGTAATTGGTTCTTTCAAAGGAAACATGGAATAGCGCCTAAAATGAAAGTAATTATTTTTCTTATAAGAATCATCTTTATAAGAAAATTCTCTATAACTTTTTAACGACTACGTTTTAGCTTTCGGTGATTGGTTCTTTCAAAGGAAACATAGAATAGGGCCTTAAATGGATGTGACTATTTTTGTTATAAGCATCAGCTATATAAGAATTAAATCAATAACTCTAGATAGACGGTCATATACCTTTCGGTAATTAGTTCTTACAAAGTAAATAAGGGACGGCGCATAGTATGATCATATTTATTTTTCTTATAAGCAACTACTTTATAAGAATCAAATCAATAACTCTTGATAGACGGTGATATACCCTTCGGCTATTAGTTCTTACAAAGTAAACAAGGGACGGCGCACAATATGAGCATATTAATTTTTCCTAAAAACAACTCTTGGTAGAATAGTATATACTTTTCCGTAATTGCCGTATTCCTACGAATACACGCTCCTTCTCTAAGAAAAAAGACTCCCCTCAATGGGAGGTTTTAAAATTTTTAATTAACACCCTTTTCTTTAACACCCCTCCTGAAAGTCTTAAAATTACGCCCAAGGCGTTTATTCGAAGAAATACGGTAGTTTTTACAACCTAATAGAAAAGTACAAATGAGATCTTCGATAGAACCTCGACTCGAGATAGTCACACCTATGTAAACTTTATTGATTTTGTAGATATGGGTTGCATTTCTTTACATTACAGTGAGATAAAGTAAAATTCTATTGGTTGTCTTTACCAATACATGGACTTATGATAAAAAACTCCCTTTTCCTTTTCATGGCTCGATCTACGAGCAAAGTCATTATATTTGATTGAATTATCCAATGAAATAGAGTGGGATTATCGAAGTTGTGATTTTCGCTCGAACTTTAAATTATGTAGAATGTTATACACTTCAGGAATATTTTGACACTGATTGTTAAAGATATTTAAAAAAATTAAATGTCTTTCTTATTTTCCCCTTACAAATTAAGCTAAGGCAAAATATTTGACTTTAAGCCATCTAAAAGAAGACGAATTTAATTTTTTTTAACTGGAATTGGCATTCACAATGACACAATGGCTCTATCGAAAGAAATAGGGAATTTTGCTAAATCTAACATTAGTTTATTAGAATTTTATAAGAACAAGGTTTTTTTTCTATATGGAATAGGCTTTCAAAAGTTTTGATTTATCAAACAAAAGCTAACAAATATTGTTTAGGAGTTATGAATTGTGTTCTTTTAAAGTTGATGCTTATAAGAAAAACAAAATTTTCTAGCTTAAGCACTATCCTATATATGCTTTGAAAAAACCAAACGCCGAAAGCTAATAATCATTGGTTTAGGAGTTATGAATTGTGTTCTTATAAAGTTGATGCTTATAAGAAAAACAAAATTTTCTAGCTTAAGCACTATCCTATGTTTGCTTTGAAAGAACCGATTACCGAAAGCTAATATCTATTGGTTTGGGAGTTATGAATTAGCCTCCGTCTCGGAAGAGGACTGGGCCCGAATTTGCGGACGTTTTCACAGTTTCACTTTCGTTTTCGGCTATACGAAAGCGTTTTCAAGCAGAAAGCAGAGGAAATCTGTGAAATTATGGCAGGGAATGCTAACCTATTTTTCCAGTGTTTCTCAAGATTGGAGCAAGATTATTGTTCTAGAAAGTTCATAAAGGCCTAATAGTTTCAGATTAGTATAATTTCATCAGAAGAAACATTTACACCAAAGCTCCTTATTGATATGTGAAGGCTACCAAAAATAGCAATGTCCTCCATAAGAACAACTTTAACATAAGGGACAAGGACAGTCAAGAAGTCTACTTTGTTGAAAATTTGCACAAAATACTTAGAGAAAATGATACTATGGAAGCCCATTCTATACTCCTAAATGATAGTTGAAAGATCAACAGTTGAGAGGGTTGATTAAAAAAGAACTCCAAGCACACACTAAAGTATACATGTATATTTGTCCAGAAAGAACTGGCATGTTGTTTGCTTTGTTTTGGTGTTAAAAAATATGTACTTATCAGTCCTAAAAAAATATAAATTCAAATATAATGAGGACAATGAGTCTGGTTAAATGTTACTATATTTACAAGAAAAAATACTACTGTATGTACTACTGATGAACTAAACTCAAAAACTAAAACTTTACCATAAATTTACATTACGACAATTTAAAAATCTATCTTTAATAGCAACAAAGAAATGAACATGGCTCAAAGTTTTAAAAACAGAGCTAGTCAGAGCTTCAATTCAGTAGGTATAGAGCTTTCAAAATGTGAGAACAGACACTGCATTGGTTACTACAAGACATACTACCCACACGGTTTTTTCGATTCATGAAAAAAATAAAGTATTTATCAAAAAAAGGTTCTCTTTTTTTTTGGTAATCATTTCCAATAAACAACAATCAATGTAACAGTTTTTTGAAAACCATCCCACAGTGTAAACATTATCAACCAACTAAACCCACACCGCCAAAATTGTAAAAATAAGTCAATATAATTTCTATCAACAATTTCTCGTAAAATGTTTTTTTTCCAACATTCTGATACCAATCATGGCTGGAGGCATCATTTGTAGAGTGACTGTGTGGTATTTCATTGCCATACCAAACATCAACCAAACAAAACTGACGCCAAGCCACAAATCTGTCGATTAAACATTTCCATGAAAATTATAATCAGATAATTGAAACTTATCTTGTAAAATGCTTTTTTCAACATTCTGGAGGTGTTCAAAGCTAGAGGTATCATATGTAGAGCCAAGAAATACATGAAAAGTCATTTCCTATCCCATTTGCCATGAGATATATGAGTCAACAAATTAAACAAAAACCAACAAATCATGTCTCTTCACTTTCATGTCACATCGTGTTTATATGGGGTATCAGAAAGTCAATCAACAAGAAGAGCCATCTTCCTTTATTATGGAGTGTTCCAAAACTATTGGTAGGTTGTTTGGAAGTAAAGAAACCCACACAGTTTGTTTTATTTTGAAGATTTAACTTGAAAACAAACTGCATCTTTCCAGCAGAAACTCATGTTTCAACCTGCTACATAACATTGGTCAGTCGGGTCTGCTACTAACATGTAATAGTTTATTATAGCCGAGCTTGAGAATCCGTAGGCAGAACTTGTAACATGTATTATGTGTATAATTATGTCAGTCGACTTGAATCATGATACATTACTCACATTTCACTGGATGCATTTTCGCTGTGAAATTATCCGCAAAATTTTCTGACCGCGTTCTGAGACGGAGGCTAATTGTGTTCTTATAAAGTTAATGCTTATAAGAAAAATAAATTTTTCTAGCTTAAGCACAATCCTATATTAGCTTTGAAAAAGCCAAACGCCGAAAGCTAATAATCATTGGTTTAAGAGTTATGAATTGTGTTCTTATAAAGTTGATGCTTACAAGAAAAATAAAATTTTCCTCATTAGCACAGTCCCCTAGTTACTTTGATAGAACCAAACGCCGAAAGCCAATATCACTTTGATAAAAAGATATTGACTTGTTTCTTATAAAGATGATGCTTATAATAAAAACAACAATCGCCAAAAGTTTGCCTTAGTCCAAGAACAATGTTCAAGATATTACTTCTTGTATATGAAAAATTAATGTTAAAATCGAGTCAGTTTTTCAAAAAATAACTAAGTCCAAAAGGTCGTGTTTTACATATCTGCGCAGAAATTTAATTACATATCTGCGCAGCTCAAAATTACATAGTTGCGCAAAATAATTACATATTTGCGCAGAAATTACATATCTGCGCAAAATAATTACATATCTGCGCATAACAAACGTCAACATAATTATTAAGAAAAAATATAGGGTGGGTGTTAGTTTTCGTCGACATAACATCTGGAAAATGGATAAAGCAAATTCTGTACTGTTTGTGCATAATGACTATATTGCTTGGTTCTCTTCGATTAATCAATGCTTGCCGAATCACTCTTAATTCAAAATTTTCTCGTTCAGTAAGAAACGGAAACAACCTGTGGAGATAACATGCATTTGGCCCGCAGTTGTTTCAAGGAAACAAAAGAGGCACTTTCATCCTGATTTAGTTTGTTCTGGGGTAACCAAACTGATAACCGTTAGGTTACTAAAAGTAAGCAAGATAAATACAGATTACATCAGCCATTTTGTTTAAGTAACAGATCTCTTTTTTCGTGACTCCCCTCTCTCTTAAGAGAGGGTTCACCAAACTGATGAATGTTAAATTTAACAGGGTAATACAGATTACATCAGCCATTTTATTTAAGTTACAGATCTCTTTTTTGTGACTCCCCTCTCTCTTGAGAAAGCATCCTTCATTATTTATATTGAAAAGATACCTCTGACAATCCACATATTCGTTACATCTCTATAAAATGCAATTTGTAACAAAAGAATTTGACACTTATCCTTATTTTCGTTAATGGAAACAGTTTCGACTTCCTGTTTCTGTTAGCTATGCCCTGCTTGAATTAGATTGTTAACTGCAAAGGCTTTCATTGGTGATAACCGTTTAATTTAGGGATGTTGGACTTGGAGATTTGGTTACCATCCGGATTTTTGTTGGCAATTTTTGGTGCTATTTTCTATTTCATTTCAATCTTTTTGTTTTTGTTCCAACCTTTCTTAAAGCGTTTTTTTTACTCTGCATATTTGCCTTTCAAGGTGTCAAAGTCTTCATCAACCTTTTTGAAGATTTATTCAAAAACTTTTTCCTCGTGAATATCCTCAGGTGTAAAAGTGCTTTCTGGATGCATCCTTGCAAGCTTTGACAAATGTTTTAAATGAGAATTAAGAAAGTCTCTCAAATAATATTTTAAAGGTATGAATGATTTATTTCTTTGTCTTTTTATTAATATGATAAACGTTAAAATCAACCAAATCGTCCCTGCATCTTATAACTTCTTCATGATTTAATTGTGTCACTTCATATGACTGAATGAAACATATCATTGAATTCAAGTGAATGGAATATTTCAAGCTCAAAATATACCAAGTCAGAGATGACAAATATTTTCTTGATTTTGCCAAATACAGTTTTTTTGTTCGGTTTGACGTCAAATATAACGATGGCCAGTTTTGAGTACCTTGTTCCGTGCAATTGGACCCAGTTAGAGAGTGGAAAACTTCAATGCTGGTACCTGGAAGAATTCCCTTCCTTTTGATCTTTTGAATTTGCTCTTCCTTTTTAACAGAGGTTAAACGTCCCAACTTCTATTGGATGCCCTTTTGGATTTTCTTCCGTGTCCGCGAAATTACATGTCTGTAAAAATTGGCTCTGTTTAGCTAGTGACTGTGAAATGTTTTTAAAGGCCACAATACCTCTACGATAAATCAATAACTTTTAGTCAGTTGTAGCAACTTCAAAAATACGAAAATTAAAACTAATCTTCATTCACTGTTGGTTGGAGGAACCAGATATATTAATTGAATTTGTTGTAGGTACATTAGATGAAATTTTTACGACGTGTTGTCCGGTAGCACAGTATCGGTATCGGTTATAATGGTGGTTATAGCTGGCCCCTTCTGTGTCTCTTATTTAATAAGGAATGTAACCAACAATTTTAACAATATATTTCGACATTTTTTGTCATCATCAGGTCTAAAAACAAATAAAATCAGTTTAAAAACAGATTAAAAACAAACAAACTTTATACACGATATAATATGTACATACTCTCTCTACACATATTGACAAATTAAAAGTAAAACCTTCTGTGTCTCGTTCACCTGTTGCACAGGGGAAGAACACCCTTGATCTGCTAACTACCCAAGCAGACTCTTTAGATGAAAGAACAATTCCGCGTAAGCGTTCGTGATTTCGTCATTTGATAATGTTCTTTTTGCCGTCAAGCTTTTCTTGTATTGATTAGAAAAGCGATCCAAATCACCACACAGTATTTTTGAGCAAAAAGGAACTCGGTCTAATAATCTGCGAAGATAAAGGAAAAATTTAGGTCTGTACTATTTATTTTGAGACGCTGACGTGGATGTTAAGTTTTTGGTGGTTTTATTTGAATTGAATTGTGCGATTCCAATGTTCATGCCAATTTCCAGAATGGCCTGTTTCAGTCGAAAACCAGATTGTCGCTTTTTCGCTTAATGTTTTCCATTGTGATTCTATCATGTTGATTGTAGTGAGAGTTATTTGGTAAGCATTTGGTAATTATAATTGCATACTCGGTTTCGATACCGCTTGATTCGGGATCGAAATAGTCTTTCTTAATCCTTGATCGTATCTTTCAGAGGAATACGTCTTGCTTCAACTGTAAAAGCCACATTTTATATTTTGGTCAACAAATCGTAATTACATTGAAATGTCATGAAAATCAGCCATTTTACATTTGATTAATAAATCAAAAATGACCTGATCAACACAGTTTTCTATTGTCTTTCTATTGCTTTTTTTGAACAAGTTCACCAAAAATAATCCTTTCGCAGCAGATTTTTGCTTTACCAATGCAGTTTGTCATAAAAGCCTCATCATAGTATACCCTTTCTAAAAAGGTGTCTTCTGCAAATACAACGTAAAAGTCACAGTATTTTCTCCATGTGCACTTCATGATGATAATAAGCATGGTTTTTTTACCAGGACAACTTTCTCAGATCCCTCTCTTGTTGTCAAATATGTACCAGGTTATGAAATCAAGGCATCAGTACTTCCAGGTACAGACTACAGAAAATATGGTATACTTTGACTTATTTTTTTTCAATAGAAAGATCGCAAAGCAACACTCATTATCAATGCCCCAGGCTAGAGCTACACTCGAGACGTTTGTCTTTTGCAGGCTAACATTTTATGATAAGCGGTTTGCACTTATTCAGGTTGCTCAACTTTCCGTTAACATCAACTTTAATAACAGCATCCCGGAATTTAAATGCAGTAATTCGATGCTGCCTGTAATCAAACCAAGCTGGATTTTCAGATTGTGACCTGGTGGCCGTTCAATTGCAGCCTGAGCTTTTTGGTGACAATTAGCTGATCGAGAAAAACCTTCAAATGATTCATTAGTCCTCAGTTCACTCGTTACTTTGTTAACTGTGAACGGTAAATTTGTTGATGTGGGTCTCTTCCTCTTCATATATAATGGGCTCCGATGCGCTTGATTCATTACGTTCATGTAGGGGCCACATTTCCCATTCGTTATGTCAGAAAGGATATCGATATCATTCATTGTTAATGGCAATACTTTATGTTGCTGGGGATTGTGATTTAGTTGACTTTTATTTGATGGCAAAGAAGCTCGATCAAGTGTTCTTTTAGCCTTTGGCTTTGCTGTGTCGTATCTTTGAGATGATTCGATAGGAGTAGAACTTTTTCCCTCTCTGTATGCTTTGCCAAAATCATTGTCTTTCAAATATTTCTCGACATTGGAGACGGTGGTTTTAGTGAAGTTTGCTGGAGCAAAATACAATTCATCTTTTAAGGTAATGGGTCCCATTTTCAAGAGAAAGCTGAGCTTTAGTGTCTTACTTGATTTGTTCGAGTTCCTGTTGAAGGTATTCGGCAGCTTTTGTATGTAAGCCTCATAAACATTGTCAACAAATGTTCGATAAAATGTTTCCATTGCTATTTTTGTTAGACACTGATGATTCCAAATTTTCGTAAAATCGTCTTCGCTAAGTGCCACGACCATTTTATGTCAAACGCGCACTTTCTTCTTCTTCGATGTAAACATTACATTACCATTTATAAAGTGTAGGTTGAGCTGCGCATTTCAATATCTTTGGTGATTTCACGATTGAGATTGAAAAAAACGATATCTTTTCAGATGTGACATTTTGATTTAATGATTTAAGTACGGACCCTGCCACCAATTTATACATCTTTATTTGTAAACCATAATTCTTGGTCCGAGCGTTGTTCTTTCTCCGTTGAAAAGGCTTCCGTTTTCCTCTTGAAGGAGTTCAAACTTCTAAGCACTTCTTCTTCACAGCCTTAACAAACTTATCTTATTCAATTCTACACAGTTTCTTATAAGAACTGTATTTATCGAAGCGAGCCTCGTTATTCTCATAGTCTTCAAATATTCTTGACTCTAAAAAAAGCAAGGAAATATTTTACGGATATCTTATTTATTAATTAACGGTTGAAATAAATTTCCCCTTCGAATAGTTATATATCAAACGTACGAAAAAGCATAGGGAAACGAAAACTAATAGTTAAGGCTTTATTCATTTTTAACAAAATTTGCGATTTTTTTTATTCGTGAAAATGAATCCGATCAAATCTGAAAAGTCCAACTTGTAGTTCTTCTTTCATCTTGAATTAAGTAGAATCTCGCGCACAGATAATATTCATTTTGGTCAGATTTTTTTCCATTTTTGATTCAAAAATTTATAGGGGTGATTTTACATTAAAAAACTAAAATTGTTGAATTTTTTAAAAAAGTTTTTTCAAAATTTTTAAAGGTTTGTAAATAGATACAGTGTCATTTGGTTTTTAATTTTTCGAAATAGAATTTCATTTTCACAAAGAAAATTTTTGTGTTGAAGAATTTCTTATATATATCCTCTTGAAATGACTTTAAAATTATATTTTTCGAAGTTTGTGCAATTTCTTAAATTTTCTTGAAACTGCATGTATTTTTTAAATAGGCAAGTGTCAACCCCTATATCAGGTTCGCATCATGCTTAAGCTATGTCTAGGTACCAAAAACGTTATGCTTATAGAAAAGATTGAAAACAATGAATTCTGAATTCTGACTTCGTCATTTCGACTGTTGAAATTGCATTAAAATAAAATTTGTCGACCGTTTTTCCTGTTGTACCACTCTTGTTGTCACTGTATTTTCAATATAGCAACATGATGTTACACAATTTGCTTGATGATCCGAAGATCCGACGTAAGAGAAAGCCATGGTAAGTTTGATCATGGTTTGATCCATTATCTTTCGTTGTTTCTGAGTTTGAGACATATAGCTTTTTCTTGGATTCTTGATAAATTTGTTTACTGTTTATTTCATACAAAATATGACGTCGTACTTACTTATC